>NW_015386151.1:112152-136508 GCF_001527695.2 Protobothrops mucrosquamatus | reverse complement strand
CAAGACATGGCTTTTTCAGCAAGCGGGACTGACCTAGGGTGAATTTTAAATAGGGACAATTTTAATGATTTTAATAAGACACAGCTATAAATATTTGGTTTTTAATTGGCTTTTATAGGGGAAATGTTTTATATTGTTTTAACATGCTGTGAGCCGCCCTGAGTCCCATGGGAGAAGGGCGGCATATAAGTTAAATAAATAAATAAATAAATAAATAAATACTGTTATGACTCTTAAACTAATAGAGCAGTAGTGCATATAAGACTGCAACAGTGAAAGAAGGAGCAATGCACTTAATATAAAAGTAATATGAGAATTATTTGCTCTTTAACATAGTGGAATATAAAGCAGAAAGCTGCAGCATGCAATGCAGCATGCATTGTTGCAATGACCAAAATGGGAAAATTCAATTTTCCACACACCACTGGATACAGTGTCGGGATCTCCATCAGCCTGGTGCCTTGCTGGCGTTCTGCCATCAAAGGGGAAAGGGAGGAGGCATTTGGGGCAATCCACACCTGTGTATCTAATGGTGGAAAATGGGGAGAGGGAGCTGACGTGAGGAAGATCAGAGCTGTTTGTATTGGTTACACCAGGTATCTTCAAGGCTGCTTGCCCTGGGTGTGAAATTCTAGCAGTCTAAACAGCCCAGTTTCTTACAACATCACAGTGATCCCGGATTGGGTGGCAACAGATGACATTGGGGGGAGGGATGGGGAACAATGGTTTGGGTCTTTGTATCAGTAAGCGGGAAACTTCAGATTCCACCTCATCTTCCTGCAACCAATATCTTTAGTAAAAGTTCTTTTCACTTCAATCAATTGGAGTCAAGCGTCTGCTTTCCTAAATGATTGTTTTGGAGCAGGTCTGACACTATTGCTATTTTATTAATGGATTTTAGCTTGGAAGAATTTGTGTCCATAAAAGTAATATAATAATACAGCTTAAAGCAGCAAGAAAAAGCATTGATAAATTTATTTCCTTAGGGGTAAATCATGTTAATCTGTTGCAATTCAAGCAACTCAAGCACGACATTTTCATGTATCTCACAAATCAAATTCAGTCCATGGTTATAAAACAAATGGACCGTGAATAGTTCAGTCAATTTTGCTATCGATTTTAGTTCTGTTAATCCATCAGACAAAATTAGGTGAAAACAAGTTGTAATTTAAACAGCGTAACCCAGTTCATACTTAATGCCATGCCACAAAACCTTTGCAAAATAACTAGTTATATTGACAGTATTTACCATCATGTTGATTAACATTTCTTTTGTTTGTTAATTGACATACCCTCACATCACATATGTGTGATCTATAATTTAAATGCAATTTAAGTACTACTGTTCTCCAAAGAGCCATCCAAAGTGTACTCCCAACTGCAATGCAACAATACAGTAACAGGAGAGCCACCAACAGCAGAAACTGAGCAGTACTGGAAGAACATATGGGAGAAAGAGAAGACGCGTGATACCAGTGAAAAGTGGCTGCAGGACCTGAGAGCAAACCACAGCAATTTCCCAAAACAGGAACCAGTCTCCATCACAATAGCAGACATCCAACAGTGGGTCAAGAACATGAAAAGCTGGACAGCATCTGGCCCATACATGATCCACACTTACTAGCTAAAAAAAACTAATAGCAGTGCATGAACGCCTAAGCAGCACAGATGAACCAGCTGTTAGTATCAGACTTCCACCTTGTCTGGCTAACTTAAGGAATGACATTGCTGATCATGAAAGACCCTCCACACAAGGGAATAGCACCATTCAACTATTGACCAATAACCTGCCTCCTCACAACATGGAAAGTCCTATCAGGCATCATAGCTGCCAGACTACAGGATCATATAGCCTAGTAAATGAACACAGCTCAGAAAGGCATTGGGAACAACACCAGAAGCTCAAAACATCAGTTTCTCATAAATAGAGCAGTTGCCCAAGACTCAAGATCTAGACAGACCAGTCTGAGCACAACCTGGATTGACTACAGGAAAGCTTACAACTTAATGCCATGTGCATAGATCTGTGAATGCCTGACATTATACAAAGTCAACAAGATATTAAGGGCTTTGCTCAAAACCTGGGTTGGGCTGTGGAAGACAACACTGGAAGTCAACTCAAGATAGCTCATGCATGTGGCCATCAAGTTCAGCAGATACCAAGGTAATGGTAGAATTGCCACTAGTATTCCTGTTGGAAATAAATGTGAAATGGAATGCTTTGAAGTTGGGTCAGAGGCACCATTGATTTTTACCTGATTCATTTTGTTCTTGTAATAGGGTCTCGGGGAGGAGGAGGAAAAGGAGGAGGAGGAGGAGGAGGAGGAGGAGGAACACATGCACCCATCCTGCCTGATCAATAAAGTCATCCTGTCTCTCAAGTGAGATTGTTCTGTTACTTTGAAAAGTCACAAAATAGTATAAAACAAGAGGAAGGAAAATTATGCATTGCCACTCTATTCCACATGGCAATTACAATAGCTCCTAGTCATGCTAGCTGGAAGAACGGCTTCTGTGCCTTTTCTTGGGGACAAACTGTGCTTTGAAGAGACAGCAAGTATAGTATCTCCACAACACAAACTCACTTAATAATAATAATAAAAAAGCCTGGATTCAGTGCAGCAATCAACACATAATGTACAACTGTACATTTTGTAATGCACTTAATACAAACATGCAAATGGAGAGCTATTTGTCTTCTAGATTTGCAAAGGACAATTTGCAGGGAGAAGTTTGAAAGTGATTTCCCCATCATATTCTGGTAACTCTTTAAGATTCACCACCCACCTTTGTGTCTGTCACAGTGAAGGGGAATCCCTAATGGAAGACTTGATTCTCATGCTACTTTTCACTAATGACCTATTTCTGACCTTCCTTTTACATGTCAAGCACATACAGGCAAAGCATATAATCTGCTTATTTACTTTTATCCTGCTACTTGTTTGTAGAAAAATAATATGATATAAATGATGTGAATAAAGTTTTCTGCAAATTGGAAGATTAAGCAAATTTTACTAAACAACGGACCAATGTGTTTTTCAAATGTCTACTTTTCATGTTAATTTCCCCTGGCCTAATATACGTGTTAACATGGTGCTGATTATTTCTTGCTTCTTCAATTACTTGAGGTAGAGACTGATTTAGAAGATGCAAAAAGAATCATATTCCCATTTCATTGTGAAGTTTATTAAAATACTTTGTGTGGAGAATCTCTAATGTATGTACTCATTATATAGTCACAGTGGGCATTCCTCAACATTTGAGAATCCTTTTGGTGCGCAGAACAAATTTAATCATTAAAGTTATTAAAGGTTAGTAACATATTTACTTCTTGCCCCACCCTGATCAAATTATTATTTCTATTTGAAGGAGGGAGGACCAGTCAATTTTATTATTCTTTTTAGAGAGTTGTAATATTGCAGTTTGAGAACTACTACAGTAATGAAATGAGAATAGGAATAGAAATGTTTGATTTATTTTTAAAAACAAATACAATTCTATGCACATGTAACTGCATGCAGTAGAATTGTATGGCTGTCCCATGCCACAGTTCTGTTGGTATTTTTAGAAGGTCTAGTCATACAAGCAGGGGATTTTAAAGCAAAATTAAAAAGAAAATATAAAAAACATGACACCCTTGTCACAAATTGCACAAAGGAAAGGGCACGCTGTTAATGGTCACTTATTTGCAGATACAGAATATAAAACTTTTGGGAAAATCCAAAGTAAATTAAAAGTGTCTGAAAAAAGTCCAATAGTTCACACCAAAGGCTTTCTCAGTTTCTAAATTATAGCTGTGGATCTTATCTATTTTGTTAGAGCAAGAATGCTGAGTAAAATATGATATTATCATAAAGTCGATAACTTCATGTAAACCCAGCTGGTTCTGTGGGCACAACAGAAAGATGTGCAAGTTGTAATTTCTGGATCAGAACAGCTGTTTAAAAGATAATATCAGCACCAGTCAAGGTAAAGTTATGTAATTAGAATACATAGTAGGACCCTTGCCTTAAGGTATTTGTTTCATTAAAGTTAAACAACAGGGATTTATTTGAAAATACCATATATCTCCACTTAAATAAGAGATACGTATCCAGTGCCTTTTTTGTAGTAATTCATTAAAAAACCATCATGTCCAGGGGCCTTTCCCAATTGCATAGATTTGATTAAAATACAATTTCTTGAAGTGAAGGAAGTCTAGTAGCATTAGTAATCTGGTCCCATTATATGGCAAATTCTTCTGCCAAGCAATGTTTCTTCTTGTGCTGAACATTTGAATGTGTTGAACTTCCTTGAAATAATTTGGGGAAAACACATCAAATCTTTAAATTTCCCTTTTAATTATTGGAATTGAATGGGCCTGCAGTAAAATTTATTAGTCATGCAGGGTCAGATTTAAGCTATAACCAAGTAAGCCCAAGCCTTGGGTGCCAAAGTTTATAGGGTACTAATACTACCCCTCTTTTTGAATCATTCTAAAAATGCAAATCTTCACATCAGTGGGACGTGGTGCCGTTAGTCACTGTGGCCTCGGGACACCACATGCCCAGCTCAACTGTGTGAACAAGAGAAGCTGTAATGTGAAGAATCCTCTCAATAATGAAAAGATAATCATCAGGCAAAGCAAACATTTCCTACATTAGAGTTTTCCTACAGAAAACTGGGTAGTCTTTCTTAGTTTCTTCTGGAATATCAATCATGCATAATTTGGCCTAGTGAGAGTGAAATTCCAGATATTTTATTTTGGCCAGAAACATCTTAATGTAATAGAAAGTTAATATAGTCCACTGACTTCTAATTTTCAGCTGAGATATTCCATTTTCTATCACCACATCACTATTAAGTGTAACTGTCCTGTTAATGGGTAAAGGGTGGTAGAACTTCCATGGACACTAGCCAAACAAGCCATCTCCACCATGGTGACATGTCCATCCTACTGTTCTTGATCTCTCAGTAGATTTTGATATTCTTCACCATAGTATCTTTTTAGGCTGGTTACCGAGGTTAAGAGTGGAAGACATTATGCCTTAGTGGTTCACATCCCTTTTTAGCAGTTGTTCCCAGTCAGTGTTGATGGGGGTGGGTGGGAGAGATCATGTCCATGGCCCCTCAAGGCATGACACTTTTTCATCTCCTGTTCAACATCTACATGAAACTACTGGAAGAAGTCACCCTCCAGTTCAGATTTTGGTATCATCAGGATCCTGATGATACCCAGCTCTGTGCCTCAAGCCTGAGTGACACAAGTGAAGCTGTCCTTGTTACTGACCCAGTGTCTGACAGCTATCTCGGTTGGGAAAGACTTCAGTTCAATACTAACAAGACTGAATGGCTGTGGCTATTTGATATATCAATACATTATAGTACTGAATATCTGTGGCCCCTGTTTTGTTTGATTTTTGTTCTTTATAAGATTGCTTTAGTCTTGGCTGTCCATTTGGATTTTGTTCATTGCTTTTATGGATTTTCCAGTTTTGTACACCACCTACTGGAGTTGAGTGGCTAATAAATCTCAATAAATAATCAAATAATTTATGTAACCAACTGTTTCTGTTCATTTCTTTATGAAGCAATTAAGTGATTATTGTAATGAAAATATTATAGGGGAGCCAAAAGATATTAACACCCATCACTGTCTGCTTTACCAGAACATTATTATTTTGAAGAATCTTCCAAAGCCCTTTTTAAACAGCCAAGAATTTTGAGTTAAGAGGGAGAAAAAAAGACTTTAAAAAGGAAGTTAAATTAGTCTTTTCCACTCTAATATTCTCCAGCTATGTTAGACTACAGTTCCCACCCACCCAGCCAAATAAATATTCCTAGGTTAATAATTTTGTGTTCCCACCCTTGTTACTTGTAGTGATGTTATATTCTAGACTATTCGGGCTTTGGTATCTCTCTTAATGGTTTATGACTACTTATTACCCATATCTTTCAGGAAGAAATTATCTCATTTTTTTTTTCTAATCATGTTTTCACTTGTCCTCAAAAACATGTATCTGCCAACATCTGTGTTTGATGAAAGCTTTGTATATGTTTCTTTTCCTTAAAGTGTTACGTAGATTTCGCTATAATCTTCATTGTGTGAATAGTAGGCCATCTACTGCTGGTTTTAAGTATGAACTTTAAAATGAGTTTGCAACAGCAGTCAGCAAGCCGAGTGTCCATATTTACAATATTATTATATGTCATCGTATATATTAATATAAATAGATTGTTCCTGGTTTTTATTTTATCCATGTTTTTTCTTAAGGGGTACAATGTAGTCTAGCCGCTTTATAGTGCACCCCGGGCAATGTGACTTGGGCAGGGCTAAATGTTGGTTGATGGATCACACAAGGATTTCTCAGCAAGAAGCAGCAGCATGAATACCGTACTGGTACTAATAGTAGGTAGTACTTCTATTAACTCTCCCATTTGGAATAACAATCTTTGACAACATAGAAGGTTTGTCTGCTTATTTCAGACTAATCCATATGGATTCTTTCCCATTTTGATGCAATGAATAATTCATATTGAATAACAAATAGTACACTGATGTACAAATTCTTGACTTAGCCCAGACTCACTAAAGAATGATGGGGCTTGTGTCTTCATTTTATTGATAGCTGGTGGTCCGCCAGGAAGCTCATCTTAAGAATTTTCATTGAAATTTTGGCAGTATAGCCACCAAGTTCCTCAGAGTATGCAGCTCTGCTCTATGGAAAATTTATATTAAAAGTTTGCTCATTTGATCAAATATAAAATAGCTAGGCCAGCACTGAAAAAATAATCCCGTACTTTTGCCAAAATGTTGCAGTGGTTGCAGATGAACGATCTTTGCAATGAATAGGTAGTTCTTCTATATAAATATATTTTTAAATAATCCCCTTTATTTATATTTAAATATTTATGTATTTGTTTAAACAGTTTAAATATCTCCCCATCTCCACAACAGTGACTCTGGGTGTTGCCTAGAAGAGTAAAACGGATCAAATAGAAAGTGGTGATGATGATGATGACCATGAATATTTTATTCCAGAAATGATGGCAAGTATCCATCTTAATTTTGGGGGCATAATTGCATTGAATATAGTGTTCTTGATGCAAAAGCAATAGAATGCTCTTCTTTGTCAACCATGAAATGTCAAATTACAGTTTCAGCATCATTTGTTGAGACATATCATGCTGACCTCAATGGTTTATTTAGGTCATTATATGCAAGCCACGTGATTTGCTCTCTGAAAAGCATTTTCACATTTTGCTCTCCATTTCCATTGGACAGTTTCCTGCAACAACTCATGTAGTGGTTACGGAAATGTGGCTAGGATGACAAGATTTGTCCATAGTAATTTAACAAGTCTGAAATAAATAGGTGACAATGTATTCACAACTGTGCTGCATCAGCCATATTTTCAGTAGGATTGAGGTCATGCCAATATTGTACAGTAAGTGCTCTACTGCCTCTTGAAGAAAGTAACTCTTGGATAATTAGAACACCGGTTATCACATCTAGTAGTGCTAAATGTTCATCCATAAAGCAAGCAGGGATTAAAGTATTATCCAGGATGCACACTGTACAACCTAAGCTTTGCAATACTTGATCCATTGTTTTGTATGCTGAAAAACTGCAGGAGTGTTGAAATCCCCAAAGGAAGTCTTTGATACTGATACAGGCTTTTGTTGAGTGTTTAGGTAGTGCTCTAAGACAGAGACCAAATCTAACTGCTGATGGCACATGAGAAATCAGTTTTTCCTTTACTGGATTGGCCTCCAGTCATTGGGGCAATAATATCCTGTGTATTTGGTACTGGTTCTGATTCCAGATGATAAAAGTTTACATTGTAATCCCCAATCTTCTTTAGAAGAATTAGAGTTAGAACTGCTCAATCGCTATGTATGATGCATGACACAGTGCCATGATAGTCCATTCAGTCCAGTTCTCTTTCTACAGAGAAGGTAAAAACAAGAAATGTGATTTACAAAAAAATGATCTTGGCACCAGGATATAACTTTGAGCTTTTTTTATGATGCCATAAACTTCTTCCTTAAAATAGGCTGATGTATGGTCAAAGATGTCTGTGGTGGGGAGGGGTGGTGGTGGAATGACTAAAGGAACATTGCCCATCACAGGGCTGCAAGCTCCTATATGTGGTAATTTAGGAAATGAGTGAAGTTGAGTTGTGATGTCACAAAACTTGTTTCATCAGATTAAACAGATTCTGTGGATGCCTCACACATGTCTGATGTGGGCGTTTATAACAAGCCTTATGGATACTTTGAAATTGTGTGTTCAGCAAAGTATTTATTTAATGCATCTACCATCACTTCTAACACTGGTAGTACTCACAGAATATAGGTTTGGCTCCCTGGTCTTTGAAAAAGCAAGGAAAGAAATACTATACAAACACATTGTACCCTTGGAAAGTGTGACATTGTATAATGTGGCCCTGCCTCCCACAAGTCACTAATTTAAAGTGGCAAGTATGCTTTAAATGTGTACCCCATAGCAATACATTTTATTTTACTGTTAATGAGGCTCTATAGATATGTCTATGGCAGGGGTGTCAAACTCAATTTCATTGAGCGCCGCATCAGCATTGCAGTTGTCCTCGGGGGGCCGGGTAGGTGTGGCCAGGGTGAGCGCGGCCTACTGGGTGGGCATGGCTGGAGTAGGTGTGGCCTACTGGGTGGGCATGGCCAGCTCTACATCGTTCGCGTCAAAGGTGCCTGTGGGGACCTGGGCAGGAGTGGGACAGATCTGAGGGTCTCTGGCAGAAGGGGGTGGGACCAGGGCAAGTGCCAAGGTATGGTCCACTAGAAGAGCCTGCTGAAACCCCTCCCCCGGAGCCCATCAAGCCAAATATGTGAAGTAGGCAAGGGCCATTTGCTGGCCACTTCCAGGCGATGGTGCATTTCTTCATTCCTCACAAAGGGTGACACCTCCCCAGCATGCACCCAGGAGGCGGGGCAGACGCGACAGGGGCTGGTTCCTTGCTGTTTCCAGACGGCCTTGTGGAGCTAAGACTGAATGCATTTCAGCATAGATGGCCACCACAAAATTGTACATTGGCTCCCGGCCGGCCTGGGCCGGGCCAAGGCAGCAGGGGCCGTTCCCTCACTGTTTCCAGGATGGCTTCGCGGGCCACATGAAACCACTTCGTGGGCCGCATCTGGCCCCTGGGCCTTGTGTTTGACATGTCTGGTCTATGGTGTGTGATGCTCTCAATCCAGCCTACTGGGGAGATGCTATTATATTACGTACATAAACAATATGATTTGCATCTCTCAAATCTTTCTAAATAAGAATCAGAATCCTCAGCTATGGTAGAAATTTCTGTAACTTGACCAAGAGCCGCACCTGTGGCCATTAATCCTTCACATAAAATGTCCTGCAACTTCCCACTTGCATTGTAATGCAAGCTAATGGATAAAAATCACTCTTGTGGAAAAAGCAATAATTTTAAGATCTTCTTAAATGTCATCCTAAGCTTGTGCTCTGTGCTCTTATGAGTACGCTTCTAAAACAGTAACAAGACTCTTGATGAGAGTAACTTTATTCTGAAATGTGATACAGTTTAATTAAAATGAATTCTGCTTGCAGACGTCTGATTAACCCCACTTCCAGACCTAAAATGGCCACAAGGTCATCTTGCATACCAAATGATGTCTAGAAATGAACAAAATGCTGTCCTTTACAAAAATGGCTGCACAAGCCACAGTTGGTGGAACTTGGAATTTTGCATTTTTGATTCTTATTCTTCTTCTGAGTCATATCTGGACAGTGAGCTGAGAAACAAAAATTCAGGCTTGGTAATGTTAGCGTTAAACAGCTATGAGAAGACAAATATTCTTCCCCTTGCTTCAGCTGTTATGAATCAACCAGTTCTGACTCGTGAAGTCTTAATCTATTGACAGTATCCCAGCAAGATCAACCCAGTGAGGTTTTCTAATTCCTGTACCAGAGTTTCATAGCTTTCTTCTGAGTGCTAGATATGCTCATCGTGATAAAAATAATGCATAGTACATGGTACACTATTTTTTCCACTGAAATGCAAATAGAAAGCTTCAGGGTTTTATATCTCTAGGTAGGTAATTTTGCTTTGAATTCAAGGCAAGCTCCTGAAAGATCACTAACTAGGAAAAAAATATTCAGAAATATTAAATTCAGGAAATATAATATTGATTTATTCGTTAAAGATTTGCAGAATATATTTCTTGTTATCTGAATGGTTCAGCAAAAACGCATCTAACCGAAGACTACACGAAGAAGTAATAAATAATGTTTGGGTGGTGGTGATTGTGTCTAAAAGCATGCTCCTTCCCAGTGCTTTTTTTGTAAAAAAAAAAAAAAAAAAAATTCCGGAACTTACACACGTCAGACAATCTGTCTTGCCTACCCTACAAGGTTTACCTTTGTAGTTGGGAAAAAAACCCTTCAATTTTTACCGTATCTAAAAGACTAGGATTTTGTTCAAGGTAAGTTAATACTATTAATGTTACCATGCACTGTGTGGCTTTAAATTACAAGAAGGCATTTTATTAATCTTTTGGGACATTTACTATTGGCATACCCATTTAGTTTAATGAGTGGAAATGTCAGCTTTCTATGTGGAATGAAATTGGCCCAATTAAAAAAAAAATTGGTTGCTTGTAAAAGATTGAATTATTTTTAAGAAGTTGTCAAACAAGGTGGAAAAAATTACATTTGGAGTTTAATATGGATATTGACTTGAAACAAATTAAAATTGAAACTTTGTCAGTGAACAGATTACTTTTAATTTACCTTTAAGTTTAACCCAATATATAAATATATACTGTAGGTCTACCTTTACATCTGACCAATACATAATTAATATATATTATTATTAATAATAATACCTCCCAATCACAAGACATTGACTTTATTCTTATTCTTTCCCTCTGCAGTTTGAATATAAAGTATAAAAGACTAAAAAGAGATTTTCGTAGACATCCCAGCCTTTGAACTACCCAAGGAACTGAAACAGCAAAGTTTTGCTGTCGGACAAGCTTCCACGCCAGCCGCCTTTCTTTCCTCTCGCTTCGCCTCTTTTTAACCTCACACCCCACCTTCTGTAAGGGAAGGCAAAAGGCTCATTCACCCTCTCATGAAAGATGGCCTCCATGTTTATGTGTCTCCCACCGCCACCATCGATTTCCACATGACATAGTCCGACCCAGCCAATCAAGCCACCCTCAAGAGGACTAGGGGCTTGGATCTTGCTTTTTCCAATTTTTCTAGTACTGTTGTCCTATTTAATAGTACAGCACTTCATGAATGCTATAAGGAGCAGTGAGGATCAAATCAACAAGAAAGCAGCCAAGAAGAGTAATAAATAAAATAATGTCACAAGGAAAAAAGTTATAAGCTGGTTATAAGCTATAATATAGATTAATATCAATCAGCTTTGAAATTATTCAAATGGTTTCACAGAAATTTGACTTTGGTTTCATTAGTCAGTAATGAATAATTACTGCATTTTGTATCTTAAAAACCAAAGAGAATGGTGTATTGTTTCGCTGTAGTCAACTGTTCAACAGAACTGATGTCTTTTTAAATGCAAAGCTACATAGTGAAATCTCTTTAGAATAAGAATGAATATGGAATCATGCCAACTATACACAAAGACACGTATTAAAAAAAATCTCCTTTAGCATTATCACATCACACAAGGTCTGCCAGCTATTTCCAAGTTAATCTTACTGCTGAGCTGTTCCCTGCCCACAATCCCATATCAGAGAACCAAGATTTTGTTCACCAACTAGCACAATTTTGCTGTCAAAATATAAGCAATCTGATCCTTGGCAGCCAACATAACAGGTGTATTCCCAATTCCAAAGAACAGTCCCTGGAATCAGGAAAAATTATACTTGCTTGCATTCATTCATTCAGCTTTTTAGGCCCTGCAGAATTTCAGTCCTGAGCTCAAAGGAAAGGCAAAAATGAGGGTAATTAGCATGCTGATGACAGCTTATTTGTTTATTTACGTTTATCCTGTATTTATTATTTTTATAAATAACTCAAGATGGCAAACATACCTAATACTCTCTTCTCCTTTTTTCCTTTCAACAACAGCACTGTGAGATGGGTTAAACTGAGAGAAATGACAGTTGTCTCCAAATTCCTGAATGACTCTTTTGAAAAACTTCATATGGATACTAAATTAGGATGCTCAGAACAGGGTTGCAAAAATTTGGACACAGCAAAGAAATAAAGGCAACTAAAATATGTACCGTACTCTAATGTTTGTACAGATCTTTGCAGTATCTGATGTGAGGCCAGAAGGAAACCTGACAGACCAAGTGACTTCCACATGTTACAAAGCAAATGGTGAGAAGTCCATTACTATGTAAGGATCAGTGGATGAGGTGAAGTTTTAAATCCTGGGCCTATTTTAAAAAGACGATTGCTTGCTTGCTTCTTTAGTGCTTTATCTTCATTGTGAGATCTTTCTGTATTTATAGTAAGAGTAACTTCTTTAGTCAAGCCATGCCCTGGAGTCATTGCTGCTTGCTCCTGAGTTTGTGGATTTTTAAAGAAAGTTCTGTTGCAGAGCTCTGGGTGAAACTCTGCCTTCTCCAGCATGATTGGATGGAGAATTCACCAATGGGTTATCTCAATCTTCCTGCTCCAATTAGCCCTAATTAGGTAACAGGGCAGATAAGACAGAACCCTATAGGATTCCTCAGTACAATTCCTAGAAAACTAAGCCAAATACCCACAGTGCTATCTTTGGTGTTTCTGGAAAGAGAGTAATAGAGCCACCACAAAGCTTCAACCTTAAAGTTCTCTGCAAGGTACTATGGTCAATGGTATCAGAAGCAGTGGTGGGATTCGGCCAGTTTGCATCAATTGAGCAGAACCAGTAGCTAATTTTTTGTTGCCCAGGCCCAGAATGGACTTCCGGAAGCAGCATCCACACAGAAAACCGGTTGTTCACATATTTGAATCCCACCACTGATCAGAAGCCAGGGTAGATAATGCTCTCCCAAGTCGTTTCCAGCATAGATCATCCATTCAGACAATCAAAGTTGCTTCTATGCCAAATCTGGATCGTAGCATTTGCTGGAAAGGATCTTATCAGCGGTTTCATTAAAAGCACTACCTTCTTATTTACCAATAGAGCCTAATGTGGAATGTTAAAATGTTCCAGGTTGAAAGATTTTCTTAAACAAGGCCACATCACCAATCTCCTTTAAGGTATTAGAAGACTCAGTCTGTAATGAACATTGGCAAAACTGGAGCTTTAGAGTCCAGGAAGGAGCCAACATACAAAGAGTGGCGCTGAAATCTAAGAACCTGATCCAGTAAACAAACTACAAAACAAACTCAGACTATAGTATTAGGCCGTGTGGTGGACCCTCTTACGTTTTTGTTCAAACCTGGCATGAATATAAGCCATTTGGTAATGGAGGTCAGATGGGGCCATCTGCCTTACAGGTGAAGAGAGTTCCCTTGGGTGATTCTCTGCAGATGCAGAGGGAAATGAGATCTCTTTTCTCACTACTGCTGCATAGGTCTCCTGTTAATGCCTAATTACTCATTCTTGGACCACTGCCACACTTGTTTTGCCCTTAGTACTTCATTACTCAGAACTATTCATTTTTCAAAAATACTTTTGGTGTACTACATGCAATGAGAGAGAGGCACTTAAAAAACACCATCTTGGCATCTAGAAGAACTTTGTGTGTGTGTGTGTGTGTGTGTGAGAGAGAGAGAGAGAGAGAGAGAAAACCTACCTGGAATAAAGCAGGAATGGCATCAAGGCCTGTAATAGCTCCTAGATCCTTGGGTAGTTAAAGGAGGTGAAAAGAGGAACATTTACAACAGAAAGGATCCTACCGCCTCTCAGCAATGTCAGCCTTTATCCATATTATTGAAATAGAAGCACTTAATGCCCCTGGAAGAAAATTAAAAACTCATACTGAGGCCATAAATACAGATGCACACAATGGGCACTCTTTGGTAAAGGTAGGAAAGAGAAATAACACCCCCACCCCCACCAAATACAACAATATTGAATGTTATTGAATAACTATGTATTAAGAGAAGTAATTCCGGGTCTCCTAAATTAGCTCCAGGCCTTAACATTCTAGCCTGCTAAATTTCCTATTTAGCCAGTTCAATCATGCCCAGTTCTCAGAGACTGCCAGGACATGCGCCTGTAGTTCTTTCTTGGCAGGGATTTTCAGCAGTGGTTTGCCACTGCCTCTTCCTTAGGACTGTAGGAGCAAAGGCCATGTGTATTGAAAACCACATTCCTTCTTTCTTACTTTCTCTGCAGCTGGTCAAAGATTGGCTAATTCTTGGAAATAGCCCTGAGAATTTCAAGGAAGTGCTTCGGTAGGAATGACCATTGCTTGGGTGAATGGAAGAACAAGCCAAACAGTAACTATTGTCTTTCTTAACGTTACATAATTGAGATGAGATTTCAGAGCTTTTAAAGTAGGCATCGAGTTGCTTTCGGGAGGCTGTTCATCTCTTTACGTTGCCGCAATTGCTTGAGGAAGCAGGAGGTTTCTCAAGCATTGTAAATCATATCTTACCATAACAGCTGTAGAAATTCAAGTCTGCAAAGCCCCTGCCCATTTTTTTGCTGCCATTCTTTTGGAATTTTCCCATTACAAGCCTTTCCTTTCTTTCTCCACTCATTCATTAGGCGTATGTATTATTGACAAGTGCAAGTCAGAGTAACAGCTATTTTATTTTCAGCATCAGTCTCCCGTTTGCTTGAGATTTACACATGCACACCTGCCTCCCAGCTCCTACTAAAAAGAAATTTTCTAATCCCACCCCACCCGCACTTTTTGGCACCCTGTATTGGCAGACCTTTTAGATTCTCAGGAGTCTTTATTCTATGCCATCTGCTTTGCCATCTTCTCTATAGTTCCTAGTACCCTGAGGGCCATCCTATGCTTTATTTACAATTTCCTTTTGGCGTTTAAAGGATTGTGTGATCCTATTCTATTCTTGGACAGCAATGAGAATTATGAAATGTTTTCATTTTTTTTCTTCTTTTTTGGAAGAAACTAACAGTGGGTTACCATACTGTACTATTACCGTAATTTCTTTCATTATTTTTTACCCTTGCTTTGGAACCTCAAAGCTTCCTGCAGCAATCCTATATAAATAATGATCAAAATAGCATTAAAAAACCTTGCTTGGAGAAAGGATCCTCAGCTAGAGTTGGCTCCAATTAAACTATAATGTGCAGCTTCAGTTTTCTTCCTGGCTGGTGAACTTAATAAGTAGAACTGTTGTCTCCTGGCTGGCGCAATCACAGACAGAACAGTTGCATTATTTGGTATATAATAGAGTATATGGCCAAGCATTTAGTATAAAACAATCACAACATTAGATAATAATAATAATAATAATAATAATAATAATAATAATAATAATAATAATAATAACAACAACAACAACAACAACAACAACAACAACAATGATGATGGGACCTTGGAGGTCTTCTAGTCCAACCCCCTGCTTAGGTAGGAAACTCTATACCATTTCAGACAAATGGCTGTCCAGTCTCTTCTTAAAAACTTCCAGTGTTGGAGCATTCACTGATTATGGAGGCAGATTGTTCCACTGATTAATTGTTCTGTCAGGAAATTTCTCCTTAGTTCTAGGTTGCTTCTCTCTTTGACCAGTTTCCATCCATTGTTTCTTGTCCTGCCCTCAGGTGCTTTAGAGTATAGCTTGACTTTCTCTTCTTTGTGGCAACCCCTGAGATATTGGAAGACTGCTATCATGTCCTTCTAGTCCTTCTCTTTATTAAACTACTAGACACACCCAATTCCAGCAACCGTTCTTTATATGTTTAATATAAAGATGTTTAATCGTCTTTGTTGCTCTTCTCTATACTGTTTCTAGAGTCTCAACATCTTTTTTACATTGTGATGACCAAAACTGGATGCAGTATTCCAAGTGTGGCCTTACCAAGGCATTATAAAGTGGTATTAACACTTCACGTGATCTTGATTCTATCCATTAATGCAGTCTAACACTATGTTGGCTTTTTTGGCAGCTGCAGCACACTGCTGGCTCATATTTAAATGATTGTCCACAGGACACCGAGATCCCTCTCATAGGTACTACTATTGAGCAAGGTACCCCTTATATTGTACCTGTGCATTTGGTTTTTCTTGCCTAAATGTAGAACCTTACTTTTTTCACCATTGAATTTCATTTTGTTAGATAGTGCCCAATGTTCAAGTCGGTCAAGAGCCTTCTATATCGTAAGCCTATCTTCTGGAGTGTTAGCTATTCCTTGCTGAATTGCTTGAATTTACTTTGGGCAAGGATTAATATTGAACAGTTAGGCATCTAGTCATGCAATGTCTCTTAGTGTTGCTGTCTTTTTCTGTGCTTTATGCATATCTATTCTATGTATCCTGTTGCAATGTGTATAAAACACAGTGAAGGGAGAGAATCTGTGTCACTGATTCACAAATGGGTAGACACAATTGGGTAAAATCCTATAAAGACCCAAGTGAAAAGTCTGATTGACCAAAGCCAAAATAGTCAGTATTTGTGGGCCAATCAGGTGATGACTGTGGAATATAAAAAAATTGTGACTTGGAATATAAAAGAAGGAAAGAGATGAATTAATAGTTATTTTCCATACTCTGCTTTCAAATTGGTAGATTGTATTATATGGTATTATAGTAGTAGCAATATATGTAGGACCTAATATGTTTATAGATTTTGGAAAATAATAAATCATTTTGATTGCTTTGATAGGTTCTATGAAATTGGCGCAGTGAAGCTTGTTTTATAAATCAAAATTAAATTATCTATCTATCTATCTATCTATCTATCTATAATTGATTTCCAATTTGCCTTTATTTGTCCTTATTTTCTGAAAAAACTTTCTCATCCCCTGGTTAACCACCTTCCAGATTAAATCATTTCTGTCCTATCTCAAGTTCAACCAAATAAATAAATGAACAAATAGAACAGATTAAAACTTGTGTAGACCTAAATAAAATGTTGTTATTTCAGCACCATTTTCAGATCACAAAAGGACATGAATTAATGAAATAGAATGGAGGGATAAATTGTGCATTTCTGAAATCAAGATAAAGGGGAAGTCAATGAATACATGGATAAAATAAAATTGTAAATTTAATTACGATGCAAAGGTTAACATTTATGTCAGAAAGCATGAACCTATGCAATCTAGGTTGTTATCAGTGTGAATGAAAGTGAAAATCCATATATGACGGTTGCTGCATGTTATGCTTGAATGAATAGTAAAAATGGAAGAACCTGGGAAGAGTTTTGGGAAAAATTGTATCATATTCCCAGTGAATCTAATCTATGCATTTTTTTTTCTGCAAGGTGATAGGCAAGTTCAGAAAAAAAATAGCTGGCTATTTGAAGACCTAAGAATCATTGTTCATGGTGACTGGTGAATATCTTATTTAGAAGAAAACTTGTTTGTTTCATAGAATCATATAGCTATAAGAGCATTATAGGTCATCAGTCAAAATGGTCTATTTGAAGACCTTTAGTGACAGATAACTCATTTCTTCATGTAGCAATTTGTTATTTCAATAACCATGTATGAATTCCAAAATGACATCTGTTTTTTTTTTCTTTGTCGAAAAAAAACCCGTAGAAGATAGAAAGGTTTTTGGCTGTGTAGATAGACCACAGCAAATTTTGGTGAGTTCTTAAAAGTTTGGGTACATTGGGAAACCTCACCAGTCTATTTAAGCATTTGTATGATGACCAGGTATCAGGGGTTAGGGCACTCTTACACAGTGCTTTTTTTGTAAAAAAAAAAAAAAAGTGCCGGAAATCACACATGTCATACAACCCGCCTTGCCTACCCTACAAAGTTCCATCCAAAAAAGGTGCCGGAACTCCATTCTGGGCGTTCTATGACAAAAAAGCCCTACTCTTACATATTTCAAAGTTTGGAAGCACATAATCAAATTAGTAGATCTTATTTGTGGCAAGGTCTGTGATGAGTATCTTTCAAGATGTTGTTAAATCCTCATTAATTTTACTCAGCATACTAGTGATGAGGGATGATAGTTTTAGTCAGTCACATCTAGTAGCTTTCCTTACTTGAGCAAAATTTAAAGAGTTCAGATAACTGAAATAGTGCATGCTATGTAGAATTGGTGGGAAAACATTGTTTGGGAGAGAAGGAGAAAAATTAAGAGAAGACGGATTTCTTCCAAGATTATTACTACCTCCATAATTAGTGGTGACTTCTGTGTTATTCTAAGGCATTTGAGTAATCTAAATCTATAACATTTCTCCAAAAGAATATAAATACTGTTATCTAACTCCTATTAGGAAATAAGGCTTCATTGGCAACATAGAGATTGTTTTATATTGAATTATACTATTGAACAATTTAGTATTCCATTCTGGCACAAGGCTTCTTGGTACAGATTTTTTTCTTGGTAGAGATGTATCTGAAAATACTAAAAACCAAGTCAGCAATTCAAAACATACTTTCCAGGCCACTGAGTATTGAAGAAGCTAATTGTCTATTCCTGCTTCCCAATAAAAAAGATAAGTTCTAGTATAATAAACAAAGTTCTGAAAGATTGAAGAAAGTGTTTGGAGGAGCTGAAGCAATATAATGACCAGAAAATTAGGACTATGTTCAAAGAAATTATAACCTAAAATAATATTTAGGAGAAATAAATAGGTGTAGACAGAACTCTGATTATTCTATTTGAAATATGTATCCACCTATTTGGTTAAACATTTTTAAAAATAAATTCTATTTGGAATATGTTTCCATAAACTACTGACTGAAGGAAGATAATTTTAAATTGGCATATTTATATTTTCGATGTATATCCATGATTTAGAATATTTACTCCTATCGGTACTGGAATTTCTGCCAGTTTCAGAACCAGGAATGTAATGTATACATTTTCTAAGGATCAGGGGTAAGAGAATATGGACCATCAGAAAATATTCCAAGCCATTATTTTTGTCAGAGGAAAGGAAAAGAACTTTTTGAACTGATTGTGCATTGTTCAACACCTTCTCTCAACAACAGATGTCATGCTAGTATGTGGCTGCATAATGTTAGAAGTTATTTTTGTTAAACATCACACAGTCAACACAGTAGCTATGTCAAGGAGCATCAACAGGAGAAAGTGATATCTTATACTTCTGATACTGAAAAAAGTAAAACCTGTAAGGCACTCTTTAATCCATGCAAGGAAGGAGGTGATGGATCACAGTGGAGGAATGCTTTATTTGAGTTTAATAATCCACCCTTACAATAAAACTTTAAAAAAAGGTTTATTAAAATTTGAGAGAAACGAGATGGTAATAAGAACAATTCTGTGACCACAATTCCACACAGATTTGTAGATTAATAGCTGGTGCTTAATTCTGTTCTGAATTTCTTTTTCTATATTTATAACAGGGATAGCAAACCTTGGATTCCCCTTTACCTTCTTGCGTTGCATGACAGATGAGATGAACTGCAGATAGTCCTCGACTTATGACCACTATTGAGCCCAAAATTTATGTTGCTAAGCAAGACAGTTATTAAGTCAATTTCCCCCCTTTTTACAACCTTTCTTGTCACAGTTGTTAAGTGAATTGCCGTAGTTGTTAAGTTAATAACATGGTTGTTAAGTGAACCTGGCTTCCCCATTGAGTTTGCTTGTCAGAAGGTCACAAAAGATTATCACTTGACCCCCTGGGACACTATCACAAATATGAGTCAGTTGCCAAGTGTCTGAACTTTGATCATGTGACCCTGGGGACACTGCAATGGTCGTAAGTGTGAAAAAAGGTCATAAGTCACTTTTTTCAGTGCCGTTGTAACTTCAAATAGTCACTAAATGAACTGTTGTAAGTTGAGGACTACTGGTAATTAGTCGGGCATAGATTAAGGAAGGTGCCAGCTCTATACCTAGAGTGGAGTAAAATACCTATTAGTCTTCCAGTCCGCACATTATGACAGATGAAGGTCGAAATTAGTTGGACCTCTGTTTTTATTCAAATGTTTTTTTAATCATTCTAATTCTTATACCTGTCACGATCACTTTAGTAAACCTAACCATTTCCCAATAAATTTTGATTTGGAAGAGGTATTGAAACGATATTTTGGCTGGATCAGAGTAAAAATCATCCCCGTGTTTTTAATCCCAGTAGCAAAAATAATCAGTTTTCCGGGACAGGGGAATCTCTTCTGTTCATCCCTTATTAATTTGCTTGAGCTGTTTCCTATCAAACATAGGACCCTCCTTTTCTCAATTTTTTAAATGGGTGATTTGATAATTAGAGTTATATGGAATTATAGAAATAATATACACTTTTGTTTACTTTAGAGTTAGAATTTAATGTTGTAGTTTTTTAAATCTATACCAAAGGAAGTTGGAAGTCATTCTTTTTCTATTTTCTTTACTTTTTCTTTCTTTTTTTCTTTTGGCACTTTTATCTTGCTTTCTTCCTGATTTTTCATTTATTTTTTTCTAGCTTATTTATCTTTTATTCTTTTTGGTTTTTTGAAATTCAGGAAAGACACACACACACACACACAAAATTTTAAGGGACAACTATTAGCAAATGCTGATCTTCATAAAAACAACAGCAACAAAGAGCTCTGTTGCCACTTAATAGCATATTTATTAAAGGATACTTTTATATAGATCACAATCTACTTCATGTAACCTATGCAATCAAGTGGACTGTGATCTATGAACTTTTATGCATTAGCTTTCAAAATGCCACAGGTTTCTGTGGCTTTGCTGCAGAAGAGACGTTGCTTTCCAGCTGAAAGCAAATATACCAAACAGAATTCTATTCCCAGTCTGCATCTCCGTGAGTTACTTAAAATTGGGGTTTTTTTTAAAGTTTAAAAGAACTTAGAAAGAGAATACCACTATATGGCTGTAGTGACAATTGTTTTCAGCATCTTATAACCAGATGGAGTGCCACGGAATCTACAATTTTTAGATTAATATTCTCTTACTTCTCCTGAAGGTTAGGACCAGGCACAGTAAATTTTGGTAAACAATGCTTTGATACTAAATAAGGCCTGCTGGGATCGATAAACACTTGGTTATGTCAAGTCTACTTTTAAATTAACTAAACTGTACTATTAGGTAGAAATTGAATCTTGTATGATATTCAGTCCTCATCAAATGAAGACATTGAAGTTAGTCATTCACAATGTTCTTCCTCAGTAGCTCATTAAGCGCTATTTGATCTGTGGGGCCTGTCCTCTGGCACTATATTGTCAATAATTTCCTATTGTCTGTCCATGTGGTTTCTTGGTAAAAATACAACAATGATTTACAGATTCCTTCTCCCATGCAAGGTGAAATTATACCTTTGTCTTCATCACTAAAGTGAGTATCTGCCTTCAGGATTTTCCTATATTGCTGCCCCTTGATACAGGTCCTTTCTTGCTTTAGCTAGGCAGTTGGGATGACCTTCATGCCTGGGTGACCTGTGGGAGTATCTATTCTCAGGGCTTTTTTTCTCATAGAACGCCCAGAACGGAGTTCCGGCACCTTTTTTGGATGGAACCTTGTAGGGTAGGCAAAGCGGGTTGTATGACGTGTGTGCGTTCTGGCACCTTTTTTTTTTTTTTTTTTTTTTTTACAAAAAAAGCACTGTCTATTCTTAACATGGAACTCTGCCTTTTGAAAAGCATCTTTGGGACATGCACTCAGGGGTTCTTTGTTCATTCTTCCCAGCAACCTGCCCACCTTCTTTTACAGGTATTACTCACCAGTCATCATGCTGGTATGTCGATAAATTACATAAATTAAGTGTGCCTTGTACTGAAAAGTATTTCTCTTTTGTTACGCCTTAGTTGATTGGATTCTCACATCATACTAAGCTGTAATGTAGTTTGATTTTAACTTAGGAAATTCGTGAATCCGATTGCATCGTATTCACAAATCATGGTTAAAACACGCCAGGCATAATATGTGACATGGGCAATTTGTATCAAATATGGATCTGGTACCTGTGTTTGAATTTACTTTCTCAGTTCTTAACAATCATTCTAATATCCCCCCTTAGATACTTTTCTTTTCCTGAACAAAATTCAAAAATACTGTAGCCTTTCATTAGGAAGAAAATGCTCCAGTTTCTTAATTATTTTGGTTTTTTTTAAATGATTCAGGTTCTTTATGTATATAAAAGATCTCTTCACAAAACTTTTGTGCTCCAGTTTTTTATCTACTACATTCCGAAAAAGACGCTGCTGAGTGAAAATGTGTGCAGGGGAAGGGAACTCCTGTTGCAATAATAATAATATAAGGGTGTTGGGTGTGGTAACTACTAAAGTATATCACAAAAATGTCACATTTGAGAGGTAGACAATAAATCAAAGACTGAAGCCAGGAGGTAAAAATCAGAAAGTGATGGAAGTAATTTTCAATGTTTGTCTAAACACCCAAATAGTCCAATCATGTTAGGACCTGAACTAGTGGGAAATTACAGTTTTGTGCCATCATATGAGTGTGAGTATTCTTTCAGACACACACACACATACACAAATACACACATACACACACATAAGCCATTGTTAGAGTAACAGAAAAGAGAGTGGGTTTTTTTAAAATGAAAATGTTCCAAAAAGTTAAAGCAAGTCTTGGAACAGGAAGCAAATACTATGCCAATTTAGGACTAATATTTACCTTTTACATCTGGCTTTCCTTCCTTTGCCTCAGAGATGGAAAATCGCTCCCCCCACTTTCACCTTTCAAATAAAACATGGAATTATGAAGACAGGCCTATTCTTTTGCTTATTGACTTCTAAAGCTATCTGATTCCACAAAATACCCCGATATTAACTGAGTCAAACTGATTTGAGTTGCAGATCCAGTAGTCTGGCTAATGCTAATCAAAAAATAAACCTGAGGTGATTCAGAGTTTGTCGTGTTTTCTTTAGGATAGCCTCTTTTTTTGTTCTCAAAGTGCAAGTGATTTCAAGGCCTTGTATATTACGGAGTGATCTTTCTGTACCTCTACCTTTCGATTTTCAAAAAGTCCATTTTTGGTGGTTTGCTTTGAATATTTGGAGGATTTTGTTCTTTGGTACATTGAAGGCACTCTACCTCAGGTTGTTCTAGCTGGCAAAGCCACATTCAGATTGTATGGATCAAATTCTGAAACTTTCAGTAGTAAGTTCAGATTGAAACCCTCATCCTCCAAGAACGTCCTCTTTCATCTGTTAGACCTTTCACATCTATCTATAGATTGTTTCCTTGTCTATCACCAAGTTGTTATCATTTGTTTTGAGGAAACACATGGCAGTTGGTTTCCTTTTAGGGTGACTGAAGATAAAATGCTATGTTATTAACGTCACTATATGAATTTGTGCTAAAATGCACTCATCGGATATATGCTGTTAGAAAACTTAAAAATGGATATGTTAGGTTTTTCTATCTTTTAATAGTCATTTGAAGTAATAATTTTAAGTACTTTACATTCTCTACATTTCTACATTCTTGGATTGATGGCCCGGGTGACAAAGGTATGGTGCCATCATTCTCTACTTTTCATGGACATTGATGAACAACATTTGGGTTCTCAACCAG
This sequence comes from Protobothrops mucrosquamatus, assembly GCF_001527695.2. Classification (NCBI taxonomy): domain Eukaryota; kingdom Metazoa; phylum Chordata; class Lepidosauria; order Squamata; family Viperidae; genus Protobothrops; species Protobothrops mucrosquamatus. The sequence continues at coordinate 112,955 of NW_015386151.1, read as the reverse complement.
CAGTAAGCATAGAAATTTAATAAAGAAACAAATAAATGCCTAACAAACAATCCTTTTCTTCACATACTCAAACAGCAAGCACTGCACTTTCCTCAGTAGTGTAAACTTAGCTAAAAAATATTGGCAAGTCATAGCAGATTGACTTTTCTTGATATTCATCTTTAAACCCAGTTCTTTACTTCTAGATTTTTGCATTTGCATGTAGCCTAAAACCTATTTTCATATGATTGGCTTCACATTTGTCTTCTGCTCTATGGTCAGTTATTTTGGGGGTTCTCTGGGCTCATTATGTCCACTTAATCATTCAATTGTTTCTTTGAATTCTCTCTTGGTATAATTATATTTATCCAGTCCATGGAAAACTTTGAAGCTTTGGAATCTGAATCAGGATCTGTCCTCATCTTATGAGATAAGAGACTGACTTAATGACATGGGATGCATCAAAAACTTCACAGTACAAGCAAATGGGCTCTAAAAATGAGGCCCAAATCAAATATACATATACATTTTTATGCTAGTGGTGTTTGGTATTTTAAAAGTTAATTAACATGCCTTGTATTAAAAAGTACTGTTTCAAAGTAAACTTTGTGTTGAGCCACTTTCTGGGACTTCAAAATGCTTTATTTTAATTACATTGTGCCTCTTTCCTTTACAAGCTACAACTTTATAGTTATTTCATGAAAAAGTTACTTTCCTTTTCTCGCCTTTCATCTCCTTACTTCTGATGGAACAAGTGTCATAATCTCATTGCCCTTCACCAACTCCCACAGCTTTTGAAACTGTATCTCTGCAAGTGGATTCCA
>NW_015386151.1:90397-109452 GCF_001527695.2 Protobothrops mucrosquamatus | reverse complement strand
TGGCAATGTCTCTCAAGTTCTGCTGATATAACAGATTGTAAGGTAGTTCATCTGGTAGAACTTGAATGTAGAATTGCTCTAAAAAAATAAAACAGCAATAGGGAAGTCCAGATAACAATCTGGATTAAATCCAGTTGCAGGGCAATACAATCTCGTAAACTTGACAAAGTACATTTTGCCACATGCAGACAGAGTATGATTTATCTTTATGTATTTATCAATGGTGCTTAACATAGTGCTTAAAAAACTGAGGAAACAAATGGTCCCCACAAGCTACACAAAGCTGGATTCCCTCTGAATGGTCATGATTAATAGCTCAAAATACCTTAAAGAACAGAAAGTTTTCGATCACCAATAGATGAAATTCCTACATTATAGTTTATTTGAAATTTATCCTGACCGCATCTGGGATAGATGATACTGGCCATCATACTGAGCTTAGCCATAATATAATTTATTTGTTTGTTTTTAGTTTTTGTCTTGTACAAAACAGAGCCAGTATGATTGCAAAAAGTAGTGTATGGCTTAGCATGTTGTCTGAATCCAGCCCTTGTGACTTACTCAACAACACATGATTAAGGAAAGGAAAGAACAGCATGATATGTTAAACCATACTATCATAATGCTTCTTCTTTCTATTCATAGAGCATAAAATTTGTTTTGACATTGATTTCCTGAAAAGACCTAAATGCAATAAAACCTATTCTGCTTTGGACCATTTTAAACCCTAAATATGGGGGTTAATCCTTGTATAAATAAATACAAAGGTGTCTCTATAAGTCTTGCTGCCCATCAATATCGAATTTATATCATGTGATTCTTGGTTTGGATAACAATTTAGCATAATACCGATAGCAGCAAAGAGAAGTAGGGGAATTATTGTATCCTAGTGGTGAGGGAGAAACTGCATCCCAATCTTAAAAAAGAGAAACCTTAAAAAAGTTTCCAACTAATGTATCAGGAGAAGGACGGTCCCAAATCTGCCATTTGTCTTGCATTTGGAAGCCAAATCTACCAGGATGGAAAGAATGTACAGGTAGTCCTCAACTTACAACAGTTCATTTAGTGACTGATCAAAGTTACAACAGCACTGAAAAAAGTGACTTATGACTGCTTTTTACACTTAAGACCTTTGCAGCATCCCTGTGGTCATACAATCAAAATTCAGATGCTTGGCAACAAGTTTATATTTATGACGGTTGCAGTGTCCTGAGATCATGGGATCAGCTTTTGTGACCTTCTGACAAGCAAAGTCAATGGGAAATCCAGATTCAATTAACAACCATGTTGCTAACTTAACAAATGCAATGGTTCACTTAACAACTGTGGCGAGAAAAGTCATAAAATGAGGCAAACTCACTTAACAAATGTTTCACTTAGGAGCGTAAATTTGGGGCTCAATTGTGGTCACAACTCAAGGACTACCTGTAGTTCTTCTTTCTTGCTATGGCAGTGATGGCGAACCTTTTAGAGACTGAGTGCCCAAACCTTCAACCCAAAACCCACTTATGCATCGTCGAGTGCCGGTGGGTGTGGCCCATTGGGTGGGCATGTCCAATTGGGTGGGCATGGCCAATTGGGTAGGCGTGGCTTCAGTGGTAACGGCAGACTGGGTGGGACTAAAAAGTTCAATCAATCAATTCCAACTTTGCAAGATCTTTTTTTTCCTGCGAGAAGTTGAAATTGACAGATTGAACCTTTTTTTTTTTGCACATGGCGGCGGAGGCCTAAAGTGAAAAGGTTTTATAAAACCCAGCTGAAGGCCTAGTATTGGGGAGACAGCGCGCATGCCTGCAGAGAGGGCTCTGAGTGCCGCCTCTGGCATCTATGCCATAGGTTTGCCACCACTGTGCTATGGGGTTGGAAAACTGGAATGCGACATATCGCATCACGGCTGGTTTTACTGGAGCCCAATGTTTTCTGAAGCATTCACTTGAAAAGACTATAACCAGCTCCCTATTATTCTCTTGTTTTGATGGTTTAACATGTGTTTTGGCATGAATCACTCAGGAGATGGGATGGAGAAGCAGCCAGCCAGCAGGACGGGCTTCTGAAATCTGCAGGTGTGTCGTGATTGTATGTGAATCCAACAGGCAAGAGATTTGATGAATGCTAAAATTTATTTGTAGCTGGAGGGATAACCGAGTGTACAAGAGTTTGTGTTTGAACTCTCTCTCTCTCACACACACACCCTGAATGCCTGAAGGTTTGCTTTCTTTTTTCCCAAAGCAAAACAAAAGAATATTTCATGTAATTACAGGTATCATGTGTGACTATCAATTATAGCTTCATTAGGAAATCTTTCATTTTAACTAGTCAATAATACTTTTTTTTGATACTGCTTGACAAAGGAGAATACATGTCTTTTTGCCCAAAGGTGTTGCAGGTACGAGACTGCTAGACCTAGAGAAGCTATGCTGTTATGGGAGAGAAACAGTCTAATTTTGCCAAAATAAATGGCTAGAAAGTGGAAGACGGAAGGGGAGAAATGGAGGCTCACTATTCAAACTGTCAAATTCCTTTTGAACAAATTAGCTGATTATAATCTTATTGATGCTTGGATGCCATCCAGGGTTTCTTTTATCCACTTGTAAAGAATGATTTTTTTAAAAAAATTGAAGTTTTCTTTCCTAAAATCAGCTTTTTATCCTGACCCTGAAGGGAAAGATTACTAGTAATGGAGCAAAATCCAAATCCAAATCCTTACCTTTGTTAGTATTCCCAAATAGCTGTAGATATGTAGATACATCACTTCATGAAGAGTTTCTGATTTAACTACTTGCCCTTTTCTTTAAAAACATCAGGAAGTATATTAGCAATCTTCTAAATGTGTGATGGCTGGCATAAAATTCCATTGGAAAAGTAATGGAGAATCCATGGCTGAAAGACCCCCATTTCAAAAGAGCTGCTTAGTTTGCCAAGAATAAAATAGGGTGAGATTTTTTTCTCCCTTTATGTCTTCTCTGTTGATCTTCATCAATGATCTGGACGAGGGGATAGATGGGGAACTCATCAAATTTGCAGATGACACCAAGCTGGCAGGAATAGCCAACACTCCAGAAGACAGGCTTAGGATACAGGAGGACCTGGACAGACTTGAACACTGGGCGCTATCTAACAAAATGAAATTCAATGGTGAAAAAAGTAAGGTTCTACATTTAGGCAAGANCTGCATTAACAGAGGGATAGAATCAAGATCACGTGAAGTATTAATACCACTTTACAATGCCTTGGTAAGGCCACACTTGGAATACTGCATCCAGTTTTGGTCACCACGATGTAAAAAAGATGCTGAGACTCTAGAAAGAGTACAGAGAAGAGCAACAAAGATGATTAGGGGACTGGAGGCTAAAACATATAAGGAACAGTCTAGTTTAACGAAGAGAAGGACGAGGGGGGACATGATAGCAGTGTTCCAATATCTCAGGGGCTGCCACAAAGAAGAGGGAGTCAAGCTATTTTCCAAAGCGCCTGAAGGCAGGACGAGAAGCAATGGATGAAAACTGATCAAGGAGAGAAGCAACTTAGAACTAAGGAGAAACTTCCTGACAGTTAGAACAATTAACCAATGGAACAACCTGCCTCCAGAAGCTGTGAATGCTCCAACACTGGAAGTTTTTAAGAAGAGACTGGACAGCCATTTGTCTGAAATGGTGTAGGGTTCCTACCTGAGCAGGGGGTTGGACTCGATGACCTCCAAGGTCCCTTCCAACTTTATTATTATTATTATTATTATTATTATTATTATTATTATTATTATTATTATTATTATTATTGTTGTTGTTGTTGTTGTTGTTGTTGTTGTTGTTGTTGTTGTTATTATTATTATTATTATTCCTTTTGGGTTTCCCTTTCCCACTAGTTTCACTGGAAAGTCAGTACATTAGAAGATTAGAAGAAACTAATTTTTACCTTTTCTGAAAGAACAGGAGTTTGGCCTCCAGACCTTTTGATGAAATCTTTCCTTGCTCTCAATTGTCATCCCAGCCCAGAAGTTGCTGTAACAAGGAAGCTACTGGAACAACTAGCTTTGCAAAGTATTTCCTATAAGGCAAACATATTTATTATTCTAATTGTAATGTTTGTATTTCAGACATTTCAAAATTAAAGAAATGACTAGGTTTTATACCTGGAAAAAAAATGTAGATAGCTATATTGCTTTGAGAGTAAAAATCTAAAGCACATTTATTAGCATCAATTAACATGATCATGAAAACAATCACAAGGAGTTTTTTTCTGAATGGAAATGATCAACTAAAGATCAATCATGTGATCATAGTGAAATATCTCTGAAATCTATAGCAAGTGTCTATTTATACAAAAAACGAATCTAGAAAATATATAATGAAATGAAAATATATCATGAAATGAAATGATAAGACTTTTTTAATCTCCTGGGTATTTTTGGAAACTTTATTTCTTTATTTATTTGTTTGGAAGATTTATATAGTTGTCTAATTTGCATAATTGTGACTCCAGGCAATGTAAATAATAATAATAATAATAATAATAATAATAATAATAATAATAATAATAATAATAATAATAATAATAATAGACAATCCCAAAAGATCTCCAGCACTACTTGAACATCACTGGCATTGACTCTCCATAAGTCAATTACAAAAGGCAACAGTACTTGGAACAACTTACATCCTGCAACGATGCACTTAACACCATCACACAATGACATCTGCCTATCTCAATTCCTTGGGAAGGACTCAGTAAGTGGATAAAAATGCCAAATCCAGGCTAAGCGTCTGATTGACTATGCCATTAACAATAATAACACCAACAACAGACAATATTACAATAAAAACCATGCTATATCAACAAAAGGAAATTCATAAGCTAATATATCAACAACATCAAACTAAGCTCACCAATCACATCCCCCATCTCCCAGAAGATGGGCTAGTCTATTTCCTTGGCTGCAAAGATTAGGGAAAAACCCACGTTTTTAAAGCTTTCTGGAAGGTTAGTAAGTTTGGAAATGGAGACTTATTCTAAAAGTGCTGCAACAGAAAAGGCATTTCTCTTAGGTCCAATCAGAAGAAATTGCCCCAAAAAGGAGACTCAGGCATGGACAACCATGTGATTGGTCACAAATAACCAAAGATAGACAGTCTTGAAGATAACTTGGTCCTGTACCATGTAGGGTTTGTAAGTGATAACCAGCACCTTGAATTCATCTGGAAGGATGTTGGGAGCCGGTGTAGCTTCCTAAAAGTAGTGTTACATGGACATATCGTGGTATCCTCATATCTACCCATCCCACTGCAGTTTGGATGGTCTTCAATGCCAGTCTTATATAGAGCACATCACAATAGTCCCATTGGGAGGGGACTAAGGCATGGATGACTGCAAGCAGGGCTTCCCAGTCCAGGAATGGACACAATTGGTGCACCAGATGAAATCGTGCAAAATCCTTCTTAGGTACAACTGCCAGCTACTCCTTGAGGAAGAGCTGTGAATCCAGGAAGATTATTGAAGTCCGTACTTATTCACTCTCTCCAGGAATAATGGTGATAAATGTCTAGTTTCTGGATTCAGAGGACCAAATCTCACAGCCATTTAGTCTTGCTAGGATTGAGTTAAAACCTGTTCTTCCCCATCCAGGTCTCCATAGTCTCTAGATACTGGGACAGAACCTTGACTGTGCTATCTATTTGGCCCAGGGTAGAAATGTACAACTGATTATTATCAACATACTGATGACAAACAATTTCACCCAGTGACTTCATTTAGATGTTGTGGAGAGAGTGTAGAGCTCTGAGGCATCCCATAAAACAGAGGCTGAGGGCTAGAACTTTCTTTCCCCACTGAAGGAAAGAAAGGAATTATCCCAACACTGTGGACCCTAAGCCCAACCCTCTGAGCAGGTCCAGAAGAATACCATGGTCAAGAGTATTAAAAACCACCGAAAGATCAAAAAAGTTGTTATACCCTACTTCTGAGTCCACCACAGGTTGCTGAGAATGGAATCAATGCTGCCTTAATACTATGTTCTGGTCTGTTGGGCCAAACTCGATGGCAATTTCTAGTGAACCTTAGCTAATGTTAAAAAGGTAAGCAAGGAAAGACTTGGTTAGTATTTGGATGGAAGACAACCAGGAAACCCCAAGTCTATAGACTAGGCAATTGAAAAAAAAAAGCCAGGAGAGGGCAACACATATCAGTTCAATATTGTTACTATGAAAACAATATGGACATGTCCATGAAATCAACAGCAAATGAACCTGACTCAGAGATTTTATCTTACCTTTTTTTTACTGTACTGTGGGCAGTTAATTTATACTTAGTAAAGCGGGTAAAATGTGTAATTAAACTTAACAAAAAATATCTGGGGGTGGGAAGGGAGAAAGCACGACAAAGAGGGAGGAATATGAATGACAGAATTCTGGCAGATCTACAAAAGGAAAGAACACAAAAAGAAAAGGATTAGTGAAAATAAAGATCAAGAGAGGATCAAAACGTATACTGGCTAAATTCCAAGAGGCATTTCCTACAATTTATAAGACACTCTATTCTTAATTTTTGGAACAGAGGAACTAGTTGATCTTCACCTAAAACAATACTGACCACCCTCTGTGTTAGTGAATGAAAGGTCTTAGAGATGCCTAGAGAATCCAAAATGTAGTACAATTGTCAATTGACTGATGCCCTTATATATATTAGTCTAAACAACTATCCCATAGGATAGCCTAATTTCTTTGACCAACATTGAGCATATGGACAACTCCCAAAAGTTTTCCTTATTGGGAAACCAGATTATGTTGGTGTGGATTGTAAAGCATGCTCTGTTGCTGACTTGAAATTCTGGGATTTGCAATCCCAACACATTTGGAAGGAACGGCTGTCCTAAGATACTCTCTTTTCATATACACATGCTTTGTGGCTTTGCAAAAACTCAGTAAGCCACCAAACCCAGAGCTGTGCTGGATCCCCGAAGAGCAAAAGTTGCAGTGCCTACAGCACATGTGATAAAATATAAACAAGGCTCTCAATGTTTAGCTTTTTAATACTACATGGAACAAGAGCTGCCATGGAAGCAGTAGCTGTTTTGAACTTGAAAATATATGGCGAGAATGCGGGTGGAGGGAAGAGTGGGCATGCAAGCACAGCCCCCATTGTCTCCTTGCAAGTGGACTGTAGTGCACTGAGCCTAGCCCAGAGGTTCCAGATGGGTTTGGGTAAATGAACTCAGAACTTACTCTTGATACAAAAGCCTAATAAAATAAGTGTAGGGGGAGCAGGGAATGGTCTTGAAGGACAGGAGAGAGAACCATTACCAAGACAATGGTCAGATAAGAGGGGCTTAAACCTCGGCCAAACGTCTCACCAAAGTTCTCCCTCCAGTTCATGCAAAGATAAAGTGAGAGACGGGATAGCACATTTAGATTTCTACGATTATGCAGATAATTCTTGCTTAACAAGCATTCGTTTAACAACTGTTTGATGGCATTGAAGAAAGTGACTTATAATTGGTCCTTGCACTTAAACGACCCTTGCAGGCTTTCCACAGTCTCTTGATTGTGATCCAGGAGTTTGGCAAGTGGCTCACACTGGTGACAGTTGGGAGTGTCCTGAAGTCATGCAATTGCCATTTGCGACCACACACCCCGCTGGCTTCTGACAAGGAAAGTCAACAGAGAAGCTGGCGGGAGAATGCAAATTACAGTCACATGATAGCTCGCTTAACGACCCCAGGTGATTTGCTTAATGAGCATGCCAAAAATGTTGTAAAAGTGATGATGCTCCACCAAAAGACAGTGCTGCTTAACAACAAACTTTACAATCCTATTGTGGTCGTTTGTCGGGAACTACTTGTAATCCAATATGGCATTGGCAACTGGCTTGCACGTACAACAGTTGGAGTGTCTTGCAGTCTCATATGATCGCCCTTTGTACCTTCCTAGTTGCTCCTGATGAGCAAAGTCAAGAGAGACGTTGGCAGGAGGCCGCAAGTTGTGGTCATGTGATGTTTTGCTTAATGATGACATGTAATTTGTTTAACAACCTTTGCAAAACCAGTTGTAAAATCGGGTCCGGTCATATGATGACTCACTTAATGACCACACCAATTAATGACAATCTTTCCAATTCCTATTGTGGTCCTAAATTGAGGACTATTTGTGGATGTTACTGTACAATAAACATAATCCAATATGGCATTGTCATTTTAATCTGCTCTACTTTGTAGGGCTGACAAAAAAGGGTTCTGAATGTGCAAAGGCTTCAAAGCACATTCAGATGGATGTGCAGAGAACCCTTTAAACTCAGAACACTCTCAAAGGAAGGCCTGCAGGTGTATCTTCAGCCTAGACCCTCAGTCTTTGTGCATTCAAGCAAAAGTTCAACAGTACTACTACTGGTATACTTTTCTGTAACAGAGTAATGCTGTTTTAAAAATGGAAACACCTAACATCTTATTCTTGCTGATGACTCAACTCATCTGGAATTGAGGTCCTTACAGAGAGGAAGAATGAGATCTGTAGTTCAACTAGTGGACCACCAGATCCTGCTCCTTAGGTTACAGCCATAGAAAAACATCCAAGTGTACAGTTTAAGGCCAAATATACTGGAATTTTTTCCCCATTAGTTTAACCAAGAGTCTTTTCTTCCAAGCTAGTCAATGGTGATTTCAACCTTCCCATCCTTAACTCCTTTGGTAATCATGATTCAAATGATTCTGAAGTTAGACTGGAACTTTTAGAAAGTGGGGGGGAGGCTTTATATTCTTGTAGCAAATAAGATTTTACTACTTAGATATCTGTAAGCTGTGTTTTAATAGTTTCTTAGATATCTGTAAGCTGTGTTTTAATAGTTTTAATAGTACCTTCAAACACGGTTATAATGCAGTTGACATTAAGAGTTCACCTACCCAAACCTACTCCCTGTCACTGCCAATGACGAGATCCCTGGAAACATCACTCAAGCTGGGATCAAGTTTGATTGGAGATTTGCAGGGCTGGAGAAAATAACCTTAGTGCCTATCTTTTGTGTGGTTAAAATAATTAAAAAAAAACATATCCTCTTTTTTAAAACTGACTTTCAATTCCTTGCTGACTCATAAGAAAAGTGTTGACAAAGACTAGGAAGATGATGCAGAGTGAGCTTACGTACAAGTGTACGGACTATAAGTACAATGAAAGTGTCTTGGGTTGAAAGTCTGTTGCAGTCTTCTCTCCACAAAGATTTTCGTCATTTCCTACCCTGAGAGATCTGAATGGTACCCTCCCTGATCGTGTATAGAAAAGCAGCTGAAACAGACTTTTTTTTGTTGCTGGAATAGTTTTATGATTTATATGAAGATTGATTGCTTTTGTAGATGGCCTTTGATGGGATCAGGATAAGGACACGGTGATTCTCCTGGTCCTGCTACATCTCTGCCAATTTCATCAATTGTGATATCCTTCAGGGCTAGTTGTGGAGGTTGTGTCTGGAATGTCTGGATGATTCCAGTTGATGGTGGAGAGAAGTCGAACCACAAGCATTCTGTTGTGGTATGCTCACATCATGGCCCTTACCCTCCCCCCCTGCTGCTTAACATCCACATGAAGTAGTGGGAACAGTATCATGAATATATGGATGATACCCAGTTATATATCTGCAGCCTCAGGTCAGGCAGAATAGGCAGTCAAAGCGTCATCCCTCTGTGATACCTTGGATGACACTAGTTTATAATCCAGTCCTTTTGAACTAAGGTTCCTACTAGAATAGTAGATAAAGGGTGTGGCCAAAAATGCAGTTGCACAACTCCGTTTGGTATATGAGTTGAGAGCCAGTCTGGTCTAGTGGTTAAGGCACCATGCTAGAAACCAGGAGACTGCACATTCTATTTCTGCTTTAGACATGAAAGCTGGCTGGGTGACTTTGGGCTAGTCACTTTGTCTCAGCCTATGACGTCAACTTTGGTGACAAGTCGGTTGGTCAATTCCTGTTGCAACCAAATGGATCAACACTCAGTGGACCCTGCACTTGTGGGAAAAATGCTAGAAAATTTTGTATGTTAGTTAAAGCTATTTCTGAAATGGGAAACTGCAGAAATCACTTTATGTCTGAATACTGCAATTCAGCCTATCTGGGAGCTACTCTTGAAGACCATTTGGTTCAGCATGAGGTGGCCAAGGAAGTTACGGGTGCCCATATTAATTCATGTAAATGTTACTGTGGAAACTTCATTGGCTACCAGTTAGCTTTCAGGTGTAATTCAAGACAATGGCTATCACCTTTAAAACCTTAACATGATTTTAGATCTGAACATGTCTAAGATGATCTTTTCTGAGAAAGAAGGCTTGTTTATAACCTTTTGTATTTGTCTTGTTATTATATGACATTATAATTATATACTATATATATATATAATTTATAATATATAAAGTTATATATTACTCAATATATGGTTGTTTTTGAATCAATAACAAGTTCCATCAGTGCATTTTGTTGGGAGCAGTGATGCATTTTGCATTTTAGTGTTATGATAGGAATCTGTCCCCTCATATAGCAGATATAGAATGTGACCCTCAATGATCTATATCCAAACAATTCAGATCATCGTGTTTCCCATTCTTACTTATTTTTGCCTCATACAAATATTAATTATAATGTTTTCATTTTCTTTCCTACCATGAGTCTTTGTTCTTTAAATTAAAGGTAATCAACTGCTGATGCAAATCCAAATGAATATGCATTCTGTAATAAGCTTCTGGCAAAAATTTCCGTTTCAATTTCATTCTTCTAAAAACATACCTAGGACTGCATTATCTTCTCTGATTTGCAAGGCTGTGCCACCTGTAACACACTTAATTTCTGAAGTATTTTTGCTTTTATTATTCCAACCACAAATGAAAACTCTGATCTTACAAAAAAAAAAGGTTTTCTTGAGAGCTACTTGCAATGTACAGTCAGATATCAAATAGGGAGGTTTCACAATTAATATAGGCAATAATGACGAAAGAAGGATGCTATACAAATTACATAGATACAATACTTCTGCAAATGTTTCAAATGCCAATGCTTTTACATTTTCATTTTGAACCGTTGTAATATGGAAATAAAGATTAATTTGGTAAGTGCTGAATCTTTTGTTGTTATAATTAAGCCATTAGAACTTGTCCAGTCTAAACTTTAAAGGCAATTTTTCAATATCCACACTGCATCTCTAATGCTTCACTACACATGGAAGCTACAATGGTCAGAGTGTAGATCAGAATTAGGCAAGCTATGCTGTTCTGCTGGGTGAAGTTGATATTTCTCCTTACTGGTATTAGAAGATAAGTTTCAAAATGGGTGGAACCAAGCAGTTTATAACAAGCTCCCCCCCCCCCCCGGGGACTCTCTCCCATTTATCTCTTATCTCTGGTCTATGAGCAAGCAAGAACCACACGCAAGCAATATTTATATGACATAGACTGGCAAATGGATGCGGGAAATATGACTCAGCTTCCCATGATGGACAATCAGAGATGCATCTTGGGGCCAGCCAAGTATCTCACACATCTTAATATTCCCAGAGAAGGAACATATTCTTTTGTACTGTTTTACAAAGCATCCCAAAATACCCTAATTGCCCCACTCCTGACTAGTACAACAGGATATAATGACCCAACAGGATAAGCAATTCTTACTTTCTTTTATTAGCCCTGCAATAACACATAAGATTGCCACGTTCTGAAAAAGAATTATTTATTTGTGTAGGATATGGTGATGGTACATTAGCCAGGAGACTACAGTGTTAATATAGAGTAGTTGTTTGGCTGCCTGACTGATAGTCCATTTGGTTCACACTCGCTCCCTATGCAGAAGTGCATCACAGAGGGTGAACTAGCTCCGCATCAGAATGGCTAGTAGCATTTTTCAGTGTTATCTGGGATTTTCCCCCTCCATTAATGTTGCCTTGCGTTTGGGTTCATACTTCCTTACAAAGCACAGTTATTTTTCCCACCCAAGTGGCACTTATTTATCTACTTGCATATAGCATGCTTCCGAAGTACTAGGTTGGCATAAATCGAGGCAAGTGACAGGAGTTCAGCCTATCTCATGGTGCTAGGACTCGATCTGCTGGAGCACAGACCTTCTCGAGTGTCTTTAAAGCCACTGAGCTATCACACCTCTTTAGAAAAAGAATGATTAAAAGTAATTAAACTTGTTTGAGTAGGGAATGGTTTTGCCTCGGTATTACACACTGGTAATTTATTTTTATGTTAGCTACCGTACTGTACTTTCCTCAAATTTGTCAGGGGCTCTATAATTCTAGATTTTAGGTTAGTTTTAATGAATAAGAATGAAACTTTTTAGCATATTTTTCTATGTGTCATTCCTCCTTATTTATTTTGGATGTTCTGGATATTTGGAAACTATTTTCTTTCTGCTGGTTAATGACCACAATAAAGTTATTTGAATTTTTTTATAATCCAAAAACATGAATTTTCATAACTATTTATAAATTAATGGTAGTGCTCTTATGAAATGTATTATGTATTCAGTCTTTCCACTAGGAGAAACGACAAAGAGGTAGCAGATGTTTATTTAAGCACTATCCTAATACATGTGCTTTTCATGGTAACAGAATGAACACAATGTGTTCCAGTCTCTCTCTCTCTCTCTCTCTCTCTTTATAATAATTTATTAAACATTAGAATTAAAAAGATAAAAACTAAAAAAGGAATGAATAAAAAGCAAAATAGAAAGTGCAGAAGAGAAAAAAATGCAATAGAAAATAAAGATATAGTAAAGAAAAAGAAAATATATAAAAATATGATTTTCCCTTCATCAAAACAAGTATACACAAAGTAACTTACAATACCCTCTTCTCCTAAAATACTGATTTCTTCTTCGCATATTTCATCTCTTATCTATAAGCGAATCCCTAAAATCTCATCATTCAGCCCTACCAGCAAGGTTACAGAAATAGTGAGATATCTATTTTAACTTTGATCAAATAAACCAACTTTATATTCCTTGCTTTGTTAAAAGTAAAAGTTTTGATCTTCAGTTAATGTCTTAGATCTTTTCTTTTTCTTTTTTCTTTGTCTTTCTCACAAACTTGTTCAAAGCTTTACCAAATCTCTTTTGTAAATCTAATATAAGAAAATTATCCAAATTATTCATTGTTTTTTTTTTACACAGACATCAACTGGATTAATTTATATATTCAGTATAAAATCTTTTTCTTTCTTGTAGCCTGTCATTTTAAAATCCATTTGCAGATCACTCCTAATCTTGTCTGGTAAAACCTATTCCTCTTCCATAATATGTTTTAACGCAGTTTATCTTTAATGGCAGACACTCTTAAAATTAACTTCTGGGTCCATGGTTGATAACTATCCTTCAGTACACCCAATGTTAAAGTATTTTGCTTCCATGTGTTAGTACAGGTAGTCCTCGGCTTACAAGGTTCATTCAGTGACCTTTCAAAGTTACAACATCACTGAAAAAGTGATTTATGACTGTTTTTCACACTTATGACCGTTGTAGCATCCCCATGGTCACATGATCAAAATTCAGACACTTGACAACTGATTCATATTTATGACAGTTGCAGTGTCCTGAGGTCACGTGATCAGTTTTTGCAACCTTTTGACAAGCAAAGTCAATAGGAAAACCAGATTCACTCAACAACCGTGTTACTAACAATTGCAATGATTCACTTAACAACAGTGGCAAGAAAAGTCATAAAATGGGGCAAAACAAACTTAACAAACGTTTCACTTAGCAACATAAATTTTGTACTCAGTTGTAATTGTTAAGTTGTGGACTACTTGTAAATCAAATGTAAGTGTTCTTTGTCTTTATTTTTAATCTTTAATTTAGTCCCTTCTAGTTCCCTCTAGTGTCCAACCTAGTCCCATCCTATTATGTTTTTTTTTAGAATTCAAAACAACAGCATTTTCTTGTGGGAAGAATTCTTATAATTAATTTCAGAATTTTATTTCAAATTGATCTGGACCTTTAGTCTGTTTGCAACTTTTCAAAATCAACCTTGTAATCACCCTTTTGCTGTTTATTAAAAAAAAAGGTTTTTTTTAAGTCTTTAAACTTGTATTTAAAAGATTTTTCTTTAAGGATTAAAGAAGACTTGTCCAGTTCTATAAAGACTTGTCATTCCGAAGGTTCCTAATAGCTAAAAAGCAATTAACAAGTAAATTCAGAAAGTGATTAGAAAATCAAGTATGTAAACCCATTGGAAACCCTTTGGAAAGGCACCCACTGTGGTTTGAACACAAAATGGTGCTCCCTTATATCCCAGAGCTCTAAACTCACTGGAGACCACTGGCTTGCTGTCTTCTAACAAGTAGCAACTATCTGTAGCTCCTGTTGCTAATGACTGATCTCAAGTCCTCTCCTTCTCAGGTGAGGAACCTTGAAGAGCCAATTCACTCACTGACATGGTCTCAGCTATATGTTTAGCAGATTTATCTTCAGTTTTTCATTTGTTCCCTGGAAGTCACAATGTGTTTCCAGTCTCAAGA
Organism: Protobothrops mucrosquamatus; assembly: GCF_001527695.2. Taxonomy (NCBI): domain Eukaryota; kingdom Metazoa; phylum Chordata; class Lepidosauria; order Squamata; family Viperidae; genus Protobothrops; species Protobothrops mucrosquamatus. Next base: position 94,978 of record NW_015386151.1, on the reverse strand, counting down.
AGAAAAGCATTTAATTTATCTAACAAAGGCAACAGGAAATCCCTCAGCAAAACTCAATCCTGCCCAGAGCTCTGTTTTAAACAATAAATAAAAATGAAATTGACTCATCTACTGGCTTTCACACATTTTGCCAGTGGTGCATGGCAATACAAAATCGCTTTGGGTGAGTTTTTATCAATGAGGCTGTTTCCAGAATCATAATCTGGAACAGAACAGTGTTTACTTGAACCTAAAGCAACTGCCAGTAACCCCTTGGCAATTCCCCTGTTGAGAATTGGATTAACACTTTCAGCTGAGGACACAACATGAACGTTCACCTGTTTTGCACACTGTGCCATGAAATATACAAATTTTCTGTCATGAAAGAATCAGGATTTTGTTGTGAGAAAAAATAAAAATGAACATAGCTCGGCATTCCTAGTAGGGCACAAGTTGTTGTTCCTGATACCTACTTATGGGTATTATTTGCCATGTGATGATGCTTACAAACATATATTTTTATAACATGAAGAAACTACTTACTCCTAGAATTAAGTGTGTGAGAGGTGAGTCGGTGACAGATTATAACTAAACATACAGTATGGAGATATCTCTTGAACAGGCCGACAAATGTGTTACTCTTCTATCTATTCATTACCCCAAATTAGGTAACTTTCCCTTCAGTGTTGCTGATTTAAGGTGACTGTGTGTAAATAGAGTTTAAAAATGTTGAGTCTTGTCAACCTGTTCATCGCTGACATTTAACGTATCTTTTAACAACAACAACAAAAACTCTCACATCAAAAGGTTTCAGCAGTTAAACAGAATAATTGACTCAATGCTGAACATGTGAATACAGAATCTTGTCTTGCTGTGCTCAGTGGGAGTCCACCTTAGGATTTCAGCTTTGAAAATAGCTTACTGGTGGCAGAATAATTATTTCTTTAATGCCTGACGTTTATTTCTTCTTTGATTTTTTAAGAAAGGCACTTTATTTGTGGGAAAATTAAAATACCGTATGCATAAACACTGAATCACAATGTACAGGTAGTCCTCAACTTACGGCCGTTCATTTAGTGACTGTCTGAAGTTGCAACGGCCCTGAGAAAAGTGACTTATGACCATTTCTTTCACACTTATAACCATTGCAGCATGCCTGGGGCCATGTGATAAAAATTCAGACACTTGGCAACTAACTCCCATTTATGACGGTTGCAGTGTCCTGGGGTCATGTGATCCCCTTTTGCAATCTTCTGACAAGCAAAGTCAATGGAGAAGCCACTTAACAACCGTGTTAATAATTTAACAACTGCAGTGATTCACTTAACAACTGTGGCAAGAAAGGTCACAAAATGAGGTAAATTCACTTCACAATTGTCTCACTTAGCAATATAAATTTTGGGCACAATGGTGGTCATAAGTCGAGGATTACTTGTATTTATGATAAAACTGTACAGTAATATCACGAGAGATAGAAAACCTCAGAATTATCAGTAATGATTTGTTACACTTAAGAAAATGGGTGTAATTTGCCTTATAAAGGCAAAGCAACTAGTGCACAAAAATAAGAGTATTCCAGTACTGAAACAGACACTATGTATCAGGGTCTATTTCTGAACACTCCCCACCATTTCTGAAGTGACTGTATAAAGGCTTTTCAGCAAGATCTAGCGACTAGACGGGTTCATGCAGTCAGTATTTTAGATGCCAGCATGGTATTTGAGTGTTAGCAATTCTTAATGTTGCCTACTTCTTTGGGAATCCTAAGGTGTTCTTTGTAATTATTTAATGTATCAGATTGCGGTTCTGTTTGTTTTTGAAGGTTTTTAATTTTTAATACAATTTTAAATTAAATTAGTGATCAGCTTTCATGGAAAAATTGTTGGATTTTAAAAAGTTTTCTTGCTTCTTATACATTGTTAAACTGTTTTGTCTTCAACAGGCTATTTATTTATAGACAGACTAATTAACATAAAAGATGCTTCCTCCCAAGACACAAAATCTTCCTATCAAGTATAGTGGATCAAATTGGAGAATTAGTTTCATAACAGGGCTCCATTGAAAACTTTATATCCGGATCACAGACTTTAGTAAGGAAATCTTTGATTTCATCTCCTTGTCTTACATCATGAAGCATTATGTAAACATCATCATCATCATCATAAAGTTGGAAGGGACCTTGGAGGTCATCTAGTCCAACCCCCTGCTCAGGCAGGAAACCCTATACCATTTCGGAAAAATGGCTATCCAGTCTCTTCTTAAAAACTTCCAGTGTTGGAGCATTCACCACTTCTGGAGGCAGGTTGTTCCACTGGTTAATTGTTCTAACTGTAAGGAAATTTCTCCTTAGTCTTAGGTTGCTTCTCTCCTTGATTAGTTTTCATCCATTGCTTGTGTTGCCTTCAGGCGCTTTGGAAAATAACTTGACTCCCTCTTCTTTGTGGCAGCCCCTGAGATATTGGAACACTGCTATCATGTCACCCCCTCGTCCTTCTCTTCATTAAACTAGACATACCCAATTCTAGCAACCATTCCTTATATGCTTTGGCCTCCAGTCTGTAGTGACAAGCCACAGGTAGTCCTCGACCACAATTAAGCCCAAATTTTATGTTGCTAAGTGAAAAATTTGTTAAGCGAATCTTGCCCCATTTTACGACTTTTCTTGCCACATTTGTTAAGTGAATCACAGGAGTTCTTAAAATAATAACACGGTTGTTAAGTGAAAGTGGTTTCCCCATTGACTTTGCTTGTCAGAAGGTTGCAAAAGGGGATCCCATGACCCCGGGGCACTGCAACCATCATAAATGCGAGTCAGTTATCAAGCATCCGAATGTAAATCACATGACCATGAGGATGATGGAACGGTTATAAGTGTGAAAAATGGTCATAAGTCACATTTTTTCAGTGCCGTTGTAACTTTGAACATTCACTAAGCGAACTGTTGTTAAGTTGATGACTACCTGTATTCAATAAACTTAGTCTTCAGGTATACATTATTTGTTAACTACATGCTTTCATCTACAGTACTACTTTCATCAAGACAAGCATGAGCCACAAATTGATACTGATGGCAATGGTCATTCTAGACCAGGGGTGTCAAACTGTCGGCCCATGGGCCGGACGCATCATCCGGAAGCCGTGCCCACCCCATTGCCGGCAATGGCAGAACCGGCCTGATACGTTGTGTGACATCACTAGACTGTACTTTACCACCAGGGAGAAATTCTGTTTTCAACCACTGTATTATCATGATGACCTACAGAGTATTTGTTTCCAGACGTGTTTAAAATACAACCTTTTCCAAAGCTCTACTGTCACCTGGCTCCATTGATGCCAGAAAAGAGAGATAGGCAAGACAGGATTCAATAAAGCGCATTTCCACCCAGCAAGATCCAAGGAATTTGTTAGAGAAATTGTGGCAAAAATGCAACTCAAGCCACAGGTTTAATGTAAAAAAAAAAATACATTCTAAAGCTTCGATGCATTGGACCCTTAGTGGAGCTTGGCTACGCTCACAACTTTTATTCAGAAGTAAATGTCACAATGAACTGAGTTAGTCATTTGGTTAATGCTGAGAATAATGTATGATTTTCTTTAGCTCTTATGTGCAATGTATGTGATTATTGCTTCTCATTTTCATTTTAAAAACATTGAAGGATAAGCTTGCCTAATTGTCACATTCATTATTTAGATACATAATATACTGGGGACAAGGGGAGTTCTTACCTCTTTGGTCACAATGGCATTACAATATAGGCTAACAAGCATTTATTAGTGTGTTATCTAATAATAGCTGCCCAGCTAAGAGGTATTTTGTCCATACATGCGTTTTTGATGAAAAAAATACTGAAATTGCTTCCTATTTATGGTTCTTTTACTCCTTCCATCTATATCTGACAACTTAAAGCTATATAGTTCCCTTTTTTTAGGTTACATCCAGGTGTCTCAATTAAATATTTAAACAAAGACAGCTCTATTGTCTCTTTATTCTTCACTGCCAACGTAAGACATGGTGGGTTATGTGTGACTGATGAGATACAATCCTTCATACTTTGACTTCAGTAAATAGAAGATTTAAAACACTTTCAACAAAAAACTTGGCTAAAAATCATTTGCAGAATGAAAATATTTCATCTTAATGTCCTCAAATATCCTGAAATACATGTTTAAATGCATTATGCCTTTAGTATAAAGCAAAATAGTGCTTTAATATTAATCTGTTTGAAATAATCTTTTTGTGCAAATTAAAAAAATGTATCTGGTCTCTTCATTTCTTAATAGTGAATAATTTATTTTTGTTATATTACTGTCTGAAGTAATTTACCCTGGCCTGTAGCCAAAAAACTTCCTAGAGTAGCTTATAAGAAGTCAGTTCATGCCTACAGACTTACAATCTAAAAGATACAACATAAAAAGAAAAGGGATTAGGAGAGAAAATGGGAAAGTAAACTTAGGCATCATTAGTTAACATTTATTATTGTTTGTTTTCTTATAGTTATTTTACTGTGCAAACTAGCATATTTCCAGTCTGATCTATGAGTAAAGCACATCTCAGCAGGAATTGAAGGTTCATCCAAATCCCTCTCTATATACTGTACTCTA
>NW_015386151.1:14260-90360 GCF_001527695.2 Protobothrops mucrosquamatus | reverse complement strand
ACAACATAAAAAGAAAAGGGATTAGGAGAGAAAATGGGAAAGTAAACTTAGGCATCATTAGTTAACATTTATTATTGTTTGTTTTCTTATAGTTATTTTACTGTGCAAACTAGCATATTTCCAGTCTGATCTATGAGTAAAGCACATCTCAGCAGGAATTGAAGGTTCATCCAAATCCCTCTCTATATACTGTACTCTAAGTGTATATAGTGGAACTTATGGAAGTGAAGATTGATTTAAACTAAGATATACATATATAGAGCTTGCTTTCTTCTACTGTGACAGCTGGAAAAAGTGAAGCACCAGTCTAGAAATGAGCAAATGGTCTGTGTGTATACTACATTGTTAAAGAAGACTATGTAATTTTGAACACAATTTCTTTGCATTATGAATAGAAGCCCTTCAATGGTACAGCTTTAGAGTACCTAGTTGCTAGATTTTGCTTTCAATTGGTATAGACAGAAAACCTGTTTTGTCCACTATTTTCAAGGTACATAGTACGATGTGACTCAGTCAAGATTGTTCAAGAACCACAAATGGACAGAGACAAGTAGAATGTGAACATGGTTATATTAGGTGGCACCCCGTCTGCAAAACTAGAATTCTTGTGTCCAAATTCACAGGAAAAATTTCAGTACAGATGCCTATAGGTAGTCCTCAACTTACAAACAAAATTGGGCCCGGAATTTCAGTCGCTAAGTGATGGTCATAAAGCAAGATGTCGCATGACTACAACTACAATCCTGGCAATCTCCGTTGCTGTTAGTAAGCAATTTTTTTACCAATTATTAGCTGAAGACTCATCCCAAGGCCAAAGGGCACCAATGGGGGAATCTAGATAAGTTGGTCAGTTGCAGTGCTCCTGCAGTTAAAAGTGTGGGGGCTGCCAAATACTCATTTTTTGATCAAACGATAGCAGGGCACTGCAATGGCCATAACTTTGGACACAGGTCATAAGTATCTTCGTTCAGCACCTGTGTAACTTCTATCACTGAACAATTGATGTAAATTGAGGACTAGTTGCATATCAGTATAAACTAATGACATAAAAAGATCACACATAACTGTCCATGAAAACAGACTTTCCTAACTATTTTAGATGAATAAGAATGCAGCAGCAACTATTTTTTATTTTGCTATGACATCAAAACTTGCAGTTATTTTGGTTTCATAGTGAAATTAACCCGAGAGAGAATATTCTGCCCAGAAAGTCAGCACAGAATTACTGTACCAAGATTTTAAACAAACAAGAACTCATAGTATTTTCCTTTCCTCACTTTTTGTTTCTCAATCCTTGTTCATTTCCAAGACTTTAGAAACAGCTTAAAACTGGGGTGGTGCAACATAACTAACACTGAAGAAACTTCATGTGGAACATAAAAACTGCTATTATATCAGATGGCTATTATTCTTTTCCTCTTGAGACAAGGAAGAAGGATAAGATGTAATGACTTATGCAAGCTGTCCAGGTGAAACTATTTCACATCTTATACTTTTTTACAAAAATGTAGTGAAATAACATCATGAATATATGCTAACATTTATAATGTATAACAGCATAAGCATTTATTTTGTCACATGCATTAAAAACATTAAGTATAATGATTCTTAAAGGAGTGTGTAATATATTTACAAATGCCTGAAAAGGTTTTTGAAGAACGAGGGGTAAACAGTTCCTCTTAAAGTTTGTGATAATGTGCCTCATTATCAAGAGCTTGCATATTTTCAATATCCACCCAACTTTGTGGTATTATTATAATTCTGAAAAGGTCAGAATGACAAAGATGTTGATATAAAAGAATCATCATACTGCAGGCATGAACTTTGATCAGATAGGGTTTCAAGTTGATTTATAAAATGAAGACATATCTGACATAGCAGATTAGTCTTTAAATGGTATTTGTTTTATAATGAGCAATTAAACTTTTATTACAGATAAATTTAAAAATATAACAATTGATTTGTTCTATTGTCCTTTGTAAGTTGATGTGGTGAATGAAAGAAAGCCTAAATTATAACTCTGAAATAATTTATTAAAATACTGTGTTCTTAACATTGTCTCTAGCATGTCCGTCATGATATCTTACCATCTCCTTTTTCTTTCCAAGAACTATATCAGATAATATATTATCCCATTCTATGGCTAGAAATACTATGATAGATAACAGCGACATACCCAGTGCTATGCAATATGACAATGGTTCAACTGAGATCAGAAATATCTGGCAGGAATGGAAAACCTTGTGAAATTAGATACAGGTAGTCCTTGACTTAATGATAGCTGAACCCAACATTTCTGTTGCTAAATGAGACAGGATGAATTTTGCCCCGTTTTACAGTTAAGTGAATCGCTGCAGTTGTTAAAATTAATAACACAGCTGTTAAGTGAATCTCGCTTTGCCCTTCACTTTGCTTGTCAGAAGGTTGCAAAAGGTGATCACATGACACCCCCAGGACACTGCAGCTGTCATAAATATGAACCAGTTGTCAAACATCTGAATTTTGATTATGTGACCATGGGGATGCCGCAACGGTCATAAGTGTGAAAAACGCTCACAAGTCATTTTTTTCAGTGCCCTTGTACCCTTCAATGGTCGCTGAATGAACTGTTGTAAATCGAGGATTACCTGTATTGAAGATATACTCACAAGCAATTGCTACTAGAAAGAAAAAATGGAGAGAGCTACTAGGTAAGGTACTCCTGATCCCCTAGTTTACATCACACTTTTATAAGCCGAATCACAGCAATCTTTAATCTGGACTCTCAGATGCATTAAGACAGAATTCTCAGCTCTACAGCTATAATAATAATAATGTTGGAAGGGACCTTGGAGGTCATCGAGTCCAACCCCCTGCCCAGGCAGAAACCCTACACCATTTCAGACAAATGGCTGTCCAGTCTCTTCTTAAAAACTTCCAGTGTTGGAGCATTCACCACTTCTGGAGGCAGGTTGTTCCACTGGTTAATTGTTCTCACTGTCAGGAAGTTTCTCCTTAGCAGTCCGACGAGCAAGTCAATTGATTAGCATTGCGCGAGAGGCAGCGATCGTGAACCTTGGCCGCGAGAGAGCCCCCATCCCCTCCGACCCGATGCAATCTAGAGAACAACGCCCGGCCGAAAGGGGGCACTACACCACCTAGCTTCCCTTAGCCTAGTCCGTGAGTCGACAATCGTTGAGGACGGGGAGGGGGGGGGGGGAAAGAAAAGCACCGAGGTCACGCATGCGCAGTCGGGGAAGGCAAGGGAGGCCAGCGCAGGCGCAGAAAACCCGAGGGAGCTGAAGGCGGGGCGGTAGTATTAGGCCCAAGTCAACAATATGGCGGCCTGGGGTTGCTACACTACCCAACTTTGAGGGGTTTCAGAGGCCTCGCCTCTCTCTTCTACCTCAGATCTTCCTCGGCTCGCCCGCCATGGCCCGGCACAGAAATGTCCGTGGCTACAACTACGACGAAGGTAGAGCGAGTTGCTATCTCTGTTGAGAGCTTGTTATTGCCTTCCCTTCAAAGCGCCCTTTTTGCTCTCGAGAGGGTCCGAGCTGCCTTCCGAGGCCGGTGCGAGGAGCGTTAGTGACATCACATAACGGCCAGCCTGGCTTTGGCGGGAGGGGGTGGGGGAGGGCAGCGAGCGGGAAACGGCGAGGAGCCAAAGGAGGTCCGGCTCCTCCTGCACCCGAAGGGAGGCTGCTTGTTATCAACTAGGCCGGCTTACGTGGATAAGTGCTATTTCGGGGAAAAGGTGGCTTTCAGCCCGTTTTTACTTGTTCCCTTCTACACCCGAAAGAGCGAGAGGCTCGATGATTTGAAGCCGGACAGAGTGGTCTCCGTGCTCCATCTGGCAGACTACGTTCTTTCGGTTTGATAATGGTCGTCAACGAAGTGCGGTGTTTTGAAAATAACTCGACGTTTACCCGGAGCTTCCACGTGGGATGCCTTTGATGAATGAATACAAGAAGAAGAAGGAGGACGAGGAGGAGGAGGAGGAGAAAAGGGTGGGGGCGGAGGGTCGTGTGTGGATGTGACAGTGTTATCTCACAGCTGAGTGTAGGAGGAGGACTTTGGCGGCCTGTGTGGAAAGCAAGCGGAAATAACATCTTGTCCATATAGAAGACGCAACATTAGAGTGAACAAATCAGATGTCGTCATAAGTCTTGCTTCTGTTTTGAGTGTTCCCTGTTTAAGACATTGGGAGACGCATTCTGTATTGTAGAGTTAATGATAGCTTCTTACTTAAACATTAAGCTGGTTCAAATTGGGCACACATTATGATACATCAGGGGTAGTCAACCTTGGCTCTTTTATGACTCGTGGACTTCAATTCCCAGAATTCCTGATATTCTGGTCGTTGAAGTCCACGAGTCACAAAAGAGCCAAGGTTGACTACCCCTGTGATACATTAAGAAAAGGATGCATGAGTCTAAGACAGATTTTGGATTCATGGGCAAGTGTATATTAAAATAGAGATTTAAATTCAAATGTTAAACTGTTATTTCTAAATCTTGTCCAATGATTGCAATTGCACCTTTTCAGATGATTAAATATGTCCTTAATACTGGGTTAAATCATGTGACCAAAAGGATCCTTTAGTCCATCCACCCACATATTTTTAACATAATGGTTATTTCATCCGTTATTATTCTTTTACATTGTGACTATTTTAATCTACAGTATTTTATTTCAACATATGCAGAGGAGAAAAATATTTTAAATCCTGATCCCATGTTCAGGAATGTAATAGTTCCATACTTAGACTGTGAAAATAAGTAATAATTTTTAAACTGAAGTATTATGCTCCTATTAGATTATTACAAGTGATATTACATTGACTTTAAAGATTACTATCAAGCAATTGCCTACTTGCATTTAATTTCTCCCTACATGTCCTCTGAAATTAAGGAGAACTTTTAGTATACCAGATACACCAGAAGGAATATCTTCTGTGCATGCAATATGCATGTCTAGGCGAAACAGGTGTCCTCTGTCAATAAACCACTATGGCTGCTTCCTGGTTGCAACTATCAGACAGAGAAAGGCATTTTGCTTGTGAAATAAAGCACTTCAATTGGCCTGATCTTTTGAGATTGACTTATTGTCAAAATCTAAATATTAAGTTTGAACTTTTAAAGTACTTCAAATTCTACAATTAGAAAATTAAGTTTATATTATATTAATATTTAATATTAACACTGTGATTCAAGCTTATTTCCTTAAACAGAATATATTTTGCTGTAAACAAAGTGAAACACTATATTGGAAAAATGAAAAATGCTAAAATGCAGAATTTGGTATTTATTTTGTATTGCTTTCTATGGGCAAGTTATAAATTCTAAATGTATTGGGATAAGAAATATCTGAATGTATTTTCAGGAAGAAGACATAAATAAGAGAAGTTTCAGGAATTAAATTGTCTTTAATGAATATATTTAAAAGAACTCAAATGGAAATGCTATTTAATTACAATGTATTCTGATGCTAGAATAAAATAAAACTATTATTCAAAATTACAGTTATGAGAAGGTTGGTTTTGTTTTTGCCCTTCAGATTTTGAAGATGATGACCTTTATGGGCAATCTGTAGAAGATGATTACTGCATCTCACCATCAACAGGTTTGCATTACATTTTGCCATTATTGTTTTATGGTGTAGGTTTGTGGCATTTGAAGTGTAGCCTTAGGCTGGTCCCTCTGTGTAGTATGTGGACTAGAGAACCTGTGGCCTGTTGGGTCATTGTTTCAGAGATAATTCCTTACCAGATTGCTCAATATCTTCACATGGCAGAACTTGGAACAACCTGCCTCCAGAAGCGGTGAATGCTCCAACACTGGAAGTTTTTAAGAAGAGACTGGACAGCCATTTGTCCGAAATGGTGTAGGGTTTCCTGCCTGAGCAGGGGGTTGGACTCGATGACCTCCAAGGTCCCTTCCAACTTTTTTTTATTATTATTATTATTATTATTATTATTATTATTATTATTATTATTATTATTATTATTATTATTATTACTACTACTACTACTACTACTACTACTACTACTACTACTACTACTACTACTACTATATTTAGAGATGTATTTGCCTTGAAAGTAGTCCATGTTGAACTGTATAGCACAGTCAAACATTAGAAGTTTCACAGGAAATGTTAGGACATTTTGCATTATGTCATAAAATGCTTTCTGGTAATTTTTATGACATAAAATGCTTTATAAAATTTTCCAAATTACAATTCCATAGGAGTCACGAGTCCTGGATTTTCAACTCTTTCTGTAAGTTAATTCATTTGAAGTACCTTGATTGAAAAAGGTTTCCCAATGGTGTACTATTTTGCCCAGTTAGAGGTACAGACATTTTAGAGTGACAGTTTTAGTAATATACAGATGGATAGATGTATATAAAATAACTTGGCATAATACTCTGATAAGAATGAAGGGAATAATGAAAGGAGGCAAAAATTCCTAGTACAGCTTATTTGCTTATGAGCACTTTAGAAATTGGATTGGAGTTGATATCTGGTAAAATCAGCTTATTTGAAGAATACTACTGTTCAAGTCTGAATTTCCTATCTACGTATATCTTAGTAACCTTCTAAACTTTACTATCATGTATATCTCTTCTCAAACCCACTCAGCCAAAGCAAAAGGAATAGAAATAATGAAACTTCATATATAATATAATTAGATGATGTATTTAAAAGGACTTTTGGGATTATTAATACCATTATGATTATGCTAAACAAATACTTTCATCATCTGTAATGAAACATTTTAATTCATATGAAACATTTAAGAGGCAAACTAATTGTGCCTCATAATTAAACAAATGGCCAAGAATAAAACTATAGAAATTAGAATCGGCTTTGCAGAAATATCTATTGTGAATTGGTGATAAATATTTGTAGTTTTTGAAAAGATATCAAAAGTTTTAAGAATAGAAAGGCAAATTAATTATGGACATTTCACCCAGATAACCCCTGTTCTGTTCTTATTTTATTCTAGCTGCTCAGTTTATTTATTCAAAACGAGAAAATACTTCAGTCTCTGGCAAACCTTTAGAGGAGTATGATTATGAAGACTCTGCACATAGCAATTTTATCTCCAGTCACCAGCTGACTGGACTTGAAAAAGGTATTATACAAATAATAACTTTCATTCATTTAATGTGTATACATTGTGTGCTCTATTGGTTTACAGAAATACTTGATTTTCAATAAACTGATGTACTTGGCTGACATCTGCATTTGAAAGAACTGATGCAACAAGTTAAAATTTATGTAAAACTAACACTAAGCAAATGATGGTAGAAGGTGGAAAGACAGATGGATGGAGCAAGGAGACTTGGTATCACTCTGTTTAATCTACCTTGTTAGATCACATCATTTCAATAATTCCCAGTGAGAAGTACTCAGAAATTACTCAGAAGCTAGTCTGATTTAGTCTAGTAAATGTATGATTTCAAGAATTTGACAGTTTCTATAAAGGGGCTAGTTGTTCCACTGCCACTAATTTGTATTGCATTAGCATGCTTCTTAGGCCACTGGACATGCTAAAAATTTCTCTATAAATTTGCAGAACACTATGAACTTAAATATAACAAAGATTTATTTATTAAGTTTATGTTGTCATCTTAAAACACATAAAAACTCTGGACAACTAACAATACTTAAAAACAGAATAAAAGCAACATTACAAAATTATAAACAACAAAATACCAGCCAGAAGCCAACCCATCACAAGAATTAATATAGCCGTCTGATGGCTATCCCATACCTCTGTGACCTCAAGCTTGATGTCAAAACCAGGTCTTCAAACCAGGTCTTGCTAAAGGTCAGTGGGTTGGGATAAGTTTTATCTCCAGGTGACTTGATATTCCACAGGGTGCATACGGTGACAGAAAAAAATCTTTTCATGGATCCAGCTGGAAGACACTTCTGATGAATGGAATATGGAGCATGCCTCTCCTGGTGGATCTTACAGGATGGGTACATACAATTGCGGAGAGAGAGTCCCATAAATAACCCATCCTCAAAGTTGATTACCAGCACTTTGAATTAAAATCAGAAGCGCATTGGCAGCCAACGGAGCTTATGGAGCGAAGTGTCTGTGGAGATTCACAATCATCCAGGTCATGGTTGTCTCAAAGGTGCTTTTTTTCTTCAAAAGGCAACTGGACTGTTTTTTCCTTGAGGAAGAAGAAAATATTTCACTTTATATCCAAGAAACTTCATCAGTTCTGATGTTGGTGATGGAATGATGGGTACCGACAGTTGAGACTGGATGTGTCATGCCTCCGTCCGAGCCTGACTCTGAGGAAGACATGGAGTTCCCTGTTGAGGCCCAGGAGGGGGTGTCTGTGGCTTCGGAGGACTGTGGGGAGGAGCAGGCTGAGGCAGGCCAGGGCCCTTCAGGTTTGGAACAGGGAAGGTAGAGTTCAGGCGAAGAGCAAGGCCCCTCCCCACCTGATCCTAGAGCAAGGAGAGCAGAGAGGAGGAGGGAACAACGGAGGCAGGCTCACTTGCTCGGGAGGAGAGCGTCCCTCCCCACTCCATAAGGCACACCTGGGGAGTAGGATTTAAGGGGACGCTGTGGGGTGGGGCATTTGCCGGGAACAAACGTGAAATCTTGAGATAGTGTGACTCTTGTAACTTGGACACTTTGTATTCTGGACCAGTTTGCTTCCTGCTGATCTCACCTTGCAGTCTGCAGTTCGCAGTTCACAGTTCACAGACAAGCTGGAGTTAAAAGGATTATACGTTTGCTTGTTACCTGTCTTGCTTTAAGAACAATGTAAACTTCCCTGGCTGTTTTGTTTGAACTCGTGCCAGCATATGTGGGGGCTGTTGGGTGAACATTGGCAGTGATTAAAAGACTTGATCTGGCCAGCTGATTGCTTTGCCTCCGTTGGGGCCCTGGGTCATCACAGGATGGTGGAATGGAAAGACAGGTTCTGATAGGCTGGGGGCGGGGATGGAAGGATTGTATTTCTTTGCAGTCATCTGGTCGTTAGCACTCTCTGAGAGCTGTTGAGGCCACTTGGGGGTTTATCTGTGCTCTCATGGTCACCTGAATCAGGATGCAGTTGCTTGTGGAATCTTCAAACTGCTGCAAGGGCTGAGTTGTAAACTGAAGATAGGTGGTTGAGGGATGGGTGTTCAGTTCCAACATAGATGGATTCTTTTACCCCTCTTTCAAACCAGTGATACTCTCTGTCCAGAATGTGGACTTGCTGTCTTCAAAAGAGTGACCTTTGTTTTTCAAATGCAGATGGACCACTGAATCTTATCCTGATGGGTTTGACCTTCTGTGTTGTGCTATGCGTTTGTGAAGTGGTTGTTTTGTTTCACCAATGTACAGGTCTGCATATGTTTCGCTGCATTGTATACATATCTCACATTGCTTAGTTTGTGCCTGGGTGTTTTATTCTTGGAGTGAACAAGGTTCTGCCTTAGTGTATTCTTGAGTTAAGTGTATATGTACGTTGTGTTGGTTGAAAATCCTCCTGAGCTTTTCAGATATTCCTGCCATGTGTGGAATGACAGTGTTGCTATGTTTATTGTTCTCTTCTTTGTAATGGAGGAGCTCTTGCTAGGTTTTTGGTTTTTTTTGGATTTGATGAAGGCCCAGTTAGGATAACCACAAGTTCTGAGGGATTCCTTGATATGTTTTTGTTCTTTTTCTTTTCCCTCTTTACTGGTAAAGTTTCAGCCCAGTGGTGTAGGATTCTGATCACTCCCATTTTGTGTTCCAGTGAATGGTGAGCATCAAAATGCAAATACTGATCTCTGTGTGTGGGTTTTCTGTAAATTTTAGTGTTAAGACTTCTGTGTTCTTTAATGTACACAGCACAGTCCAGGAAAGCCAGACTGATTTCTTTAACGTCCTCCTGTGTGAACTTAATGTGTTTGACCACCAGAGTTGATGTGTTTGGGGAAGGTGTCTGCTTCCTATGTTTTAATCTTGACCCACATATCGTCCACATACCTATAGCAGTGAGTGGATGGAAATTGGCTTTGGTTTCTACCTCTTCTATGTAGAGATTGGCCACAATGGGGACACATGTGAACCTATGGCACAGGCGTGTTTTTGTCTGAAAAAACCTTCATTGTATTTAGAATGAAATAAAATTATGCAGCAAAGGTGCTGCGCGTGCCAATGATATGCACACCGCTGCATTTTTCACAAGCCGAAGTTTCCAAGTACTTTCAAAGGCAGACCTGTGAAGTCCACATTGCAGGGGTCCTATTGCGAGAAGGCCAAAGCATGAGTGACTGTGATCAGAGCTCCCAGGTCGGGAACAGTTGCAGTTGGCACACAAATGCAGCTATGCAAAGATGCTACTGGCCATGGCTGCCATTTGTTCTTTGAACAGGAAGTCCTCAAGTTGAACGCAGATTTTGCCCAGGATAACTGAACAATCTAATCAAAGCTGCGAGTTTTGCCATCTCTGGAAATTCTGTCAACTTCACTACTAGGAAGTTGATCATTATAGTTTTAGCCCATCTTTTTAATATACTGTATATCAGTGTTTCTCAACCTTGACAATTTTAAGGCATGTGGACTTCAACTCCCAGAATTCCACAGCCAGCATTGCTGGCTGTGGAATTCTGGGAGTTGAAGTCCACATGCCTTAAAATTGTCAAGGTTGAGAAACACTGCTGTATATGTATAGTGAGGGGAAAAATTATTTGATCCCCTGCTGATTTTGTACGTTTGCCCATTGACAAATGATCATTTTAATGGTAGGTTTATTTTAACAGTGAGAGACAGAATAACAACAAAACAAAATCCAGAAAAATGCATTTCAAAAAAGTTATAAATTGATTTGCATTTTAATGAGTGAAATAAGTATTTGACCCCTTCGCAAAACATGACTTATTACTTGGTAGCAAAACCCTTGTTGGCAATCACAGAGGTCAGATGTTTCTTGTAGTTGGCCACCAGGTTTACACACATCTCAGGAGGGCTTTTGTCCCACTCCTCTTTGCAGATCCCTTCCAAGTCATTAAGGTTTCGAGGCTGATGTTTGGCAGCTCGAACCTTCAGCTCCCTCCACAGGTTTTCTATAGAATTAAGGTCTGGAGGCTGGCTAGGCCACTCCAGGACCTTAATGTGTTTCTTCTTGAGCCACTCCTTTGTTGCCTTGGCCGTGTGCTTTGGGTCATTGGCATCCATGACCCATTTTCAATGCCCTGGCTGAGTGAAGGAGGTTCTCACCCAAGATTTGACGGTACATGGCCCTGTCAATCATCCCTTTGATGCAGTGAAGTTGTCCTGTCCCCTTAGCATAAACAACCCCAAAGCATAATGTTTCCACCTCTATGTTTGACGGTGGGGGTGGTGTTCTTGGGGTCATAGGCAGCGTTCCTCCTCCAAACATGGTGAGTTGAGTTGATGCCACAACACTTTCACCCAGTTTTCCTCTGAATCATTCAGATGTTCATTGGCAAACTTCAGACGGGCCTGTACATGTGCTTTCTTGAGCAGGGGGGACCTCATGGGCGCTGCAGGATTTCAGTCCTTCATGCCATAGTGTGTTACCAATTGTTTTCTTGGTGACTATGGTCCCAGCTGCCTTGAGATCATTGACAAGATCCTCCTATGTATTTCTTGGCTGATTCCTCACTGTTCTCATGATCATTGAAACTCCATGAGGTGAGATCTTGCATGGAGCCCCAGACGGAGAGAAATTGACAGTTACTTTGTGTTTCTTCCAATTGCGAATAATCATACCAACTGTTGTCACCTTCTCACCAATCTGCTTGGCAATAGTCTTGTAGCCCATTCCAGCCTTGTGTAGGTCTACAATCTTGTCCCTGACATCCTTGGACAGCTCTTTGATCTTGGCCATGGTGGAGAGTTTGCAATCTGATTGATTGATTGCTTCTGTGGACAGGTGTTTTTTATACAGGTAACAAGCTGAGATTAGGAGCACTCCCTTTAAGAGAGTGCTCCTAATGTCAGCTCGTTACATGTATAAAAGACACCTGGGAGCCAGAAATCTTGCTGATTGATAGGGGATCAAATACTTATTTCACTCATTAAAATGGAAGTCAATTTGTAACTTTTTTGAAATGCGTTTTTCTGGATGTTTTTGTTATTCTGTCTCTCACTGTTAAAATAAACCTACCATTAAAATTATAGACTGATCTTTTCTTTGTCAGTGGGTAAATCAGGGGGGGATCAAATAATTTTCCCCTCACTGTATCTTTATTATCTCAAGGTGGTGACCGTACTTAATACTCCTGCTTCTTAATTTCCCCATCATATCACATTAGATAGCAAGAGTAACTGGCCCAAAGTTATCCAGCCAGCTTTCAGGCCTAAGAAGTATCTAAAACTTAGTCTCCTGGTTTCTAGGGCAGCACCTTAACCACTACACCAAACTGGGAGTAAGCGAAATATCCTACGGTAACTATGATACCAAATTTGACTGTAGCATGAAATTTGATTACTCTGCTTTGTGTCTCTCTTTCAAATACGTTGACTAAATACATTGATCTTCAAATCTGCACTCATTTTAATCTATTTCTATAATGCACTTTTATAATAAGTGTATTAAAAAGATATTGAATAATAAGTTCAATGTTGGAGCTACATGTATGCCCACGCTTGCGCCAAAATATCCTATTGCCTTCCAATCTGAAATGTACTATATCTTTAAAGGGCATGAAATGTTTTATTTTTTTCGTCCTGGGTGAAAATAGTGATTATTTAAAAGAAATTAGAATATCTATTTTCAGCTGTTTGCATGTTTTTTTCCTGCAAGATTTCCCCCCTAATAATTCATTATTTCATCCCATTATTTAGGTCAGCTAAATTCATGCCTTGATCGTATGAAAGAAGTACTTGGAGATTCAGTGCCAGAAAAAATACTGGTGGAAGCAGTACTCAGCAGTAACTTTGATATACAGCAGGCTTTGGACTCTATCCTTGCACAAGACAATAAGCAAAATGTGAAGACCAAGAATGAGGATAATGTAATTGTAGGAAGGCCAACTAAAGGTATGTTTATATTTATATTTGCAGAATTACAGGTAAAGTTTTTAAAAGGGCATTTTCTATGTGTGTGTGCGTGCCTTTGACTCAGTCTAGACCCCTGGTCATTACATGGGCAAGTTCATGCAGTCTTGGCAACATTTTCAGAAGCACTTTGCTACTACCTTCTTCCTAGCACTAAGAGAGAGTGATTGGCTCAAGGTCACCTAAGTAGCTTTGTGCCTAAAGCAGGGCTTGAACTCACTGTCTCCTGGTTTCTTCAGCGAGTACCCCAAACTGATTGTCTAAGAAAAAGCACTTTTTTCCTGTAAATTGAGTAGCTAAATAATACATATAAATGTAACACAAAAGTGCTACTTGGGATACAATTAAATCTTCCTCTTACAATGAGGAAATAGGTGCATCCTGTAAATACAATTTGGAGACAAACTATGTGCTGTATTAATTACTTTAACTCAAATAGCAATTTTAGTTAAATTGAACATATATGTGAAACTGAATTCATGAACATATAATGTATTACTCTAAATACAGTTTCAATAATGTTTGTTAATTAAATGCCTTTCATGTTCTTTTTTCTTGATTTTGCTGTTGCCTTTCCTGCTTGCAAATTGAAACAATCTTTACTGTGACCTTGCATCTGTCTTGGAATTGTTGGCTGTTGTAAGGTAAGGCTTATTTTGTTCAGAAATATTTTCTAATATTAATCACTTGACTAATTTGGTTGAAAACATTTCTGATTCCACTGGTTCCTCCTTTAGTTTTAATGGTCCAGTTGTCAATGCTGAATCCCCTTATAATACTTCAGTTCCAAGAGATAAAATTTTCTTCAGATCCAAATGTTTGAAAACTCCTGCTAAAAAGAAAACTTTCACATCTTCACGCAAAACCTTGGAAATTATTCCTTTATCATTAAGTGATGGCAGTGAGCAGTCCATCAAGTGTGACACTCTCCCACAAGCTGGGAGCAATAGCACTACAACTAGGGAATCTTGCTTTGAATATGACACTTGCTTTAATTCAGGGGCTGAATTGCTTAAAGACAACCTATCAGAAAAAGCTTCTTGGAATTGGTCTGAGTTTAAAGACCTTAAGGACTTAAAAGACATACTTAACGAAACAGGTGATTCATCAGATGCACAAGCTGGTTCATTAATCATGCCACAGAAAAAAATTGATCGTGGACCCAAAAGCCCCTTGGATAGCTATTTTGATAATTTAAAACTAGACAATATAAGTAATGCATCTAATAAAATGACCGAATCTTTTGAAAGCAGAAACAAGAATAGCAGTTCCTCAAAGGTTAGCAGCTCAGCATTTTCAATGTCTGAAAGTCTATCACTGGCTGATCTTCTGCAGGAACACCAAGGAAGCAATTCAAGCAAGCCTTGCTCATTGCATGATCTTTGCAACTTATCTTCAGCAGACTTCACAGACATGGAATTAGAATATTCACCGTTGTCTCAGCTAGCCAGCCAACTCCCAGTATCATCTGGCATGACAGAACTCTCAGGATCCTTATCTTCCTTGACACATTCTAAGTCATCTCCAGTAAAAGAGCTTGAGAGTTTATCACTTTCAGATTTAATTGCAAAATCTATTGCAGCGGACAGCCCTGAAACAATAAACAGCCATTCAGAATTTCGTTTAGCTAAAAAGGTGCAGCCTTCGGTTGTACATTCAGATATTGATCTAAGTGTACTTATTAGAAAATCAGCATTATCACCAGAGCCTGAAGGAGTACAGTTAAATACAATGCTTCCAGAAGCTAAAGTTTTATTTTCAAAGCAGGGACAGCAAATGCTTTTAACTAAAGGAAGCAAGAAAAGCAAAAGAAAAGTGAGGCCATCTATTTTAAAAGGCACCTTTTCATGGTCAAAAACTTTGTGTGCAAAACCCTCCGCGTTTGCTATAACTTTATGTCTTCGTTACCCTTCAAAGAGATGTAAACATCAAAGTGTAAATATTCACAAGGCTTTTTTGTATAGCAGGCAAATACAAGAAGCAAAAGTTAATGAAATTGGACCCTTAATGGCAATCCCTCCATTTGATTTCAAATCACCATCTCCTGATGATATTGTAAAATCAGGTCAAAAGAAGGCATTCACTAGGTAGTGCAATGAGCCAATGTTAATTTTGATTATTTCTGAAGTCTAAACTATTTTATACAAGATTATTTTGGATTCCAAATTGGAATATATTTTGTAAAAGCAAAGTAAATTTCAGTTTATATTGGGTAGCTCAATTTTTAGTAAAGGTTTTAAAGGATGCACTGGATTCTGGTCTTGTTACTGTTTTATTGCTTACTGAATTATTTTGGGTTTTTTGGAGAAAATATTGTACGTAGTAGTTCTGAAAAAACGATATTCTATGGTTTCAGGTTTAAAAATTACATTGTGGAACAAATTCTTGAAAAAATATAGTACTACAAATTAATTCCCCCTTGAAGCAAATTTGTTTTTAATATTTGATATGCTGCTTAGATGCATAAATCTGAATGATAATATGGTTTGTTTATTTTGGTTTTAGCATGAAATGCAAATCTGTCCACGGCAAGTTTGCCATTTTTATGTTGTTTATCAAGGATCTGCACATAAGTAAATAAAAAACAAATCATATTATGAATCAGACTTTTCTTCCATCTTTTTGTCATACATCTTAAAAAATAAGTAATGAAGACTCTGTAATAGTGTTTAAACAATGTTGGATATAGTAGTAAACAATTTATAAATTTATAAAATGGAACCAGCTTTACTTATTTGAAAGCCAACCTTGTAAATAAGTTCTAAAAGACAGTACTGTAAACCTCTTTTTTTCCCCTTCACATAGAATATTGTATAGCCAACAATGTAAGATAAGATAATGCTTATAGCATATGATAGGTCGCCTAGCCATTTTTGGTGGGGAAGGAGAGCAGAAAAAAACAGATCCGTGGTATCAACTTGCTGGTTGTATATGCATCATTGGGCATTAACAGTTTTTTAAAGATTATTTTTCTTTATTCTTTCATTTAATGAAGTAACTTTTTTTTTCCAGAGTAGGTATACATGGTGGGAACTGTTGCCAATCTTTTTTTTTCTGGACTGTGTATTTCTTACCTATATATATATATATATATACCTATATTGAAATATATTGAAGATGCATGCTAAATATTTTAGATGCATTGCTAAAAATTGAAATATATAAAGTAGTTCTTTAAAAAGATTTGAAACTAATGAAAGCACTGTGTTTTTCTATATTGATTAATAAAGATATTTATTTTCCATTTAGTAAAACTTAGAAAAATGACTAAATACCTAATTTGGCTTAATATGGCCATATTTGGACACTTGAATCTTGAGAGGATAAGAATTTTTTTTTACAACTTATTGGTGCACACAGATCCTTCATTTCTTTGTGCAGTGGGCAAAAGAATTATAGAATTTCTACCTTTAATTTCCCATATTATCTTAATATATGAAACTCAGGTCATCAGCTTTATTAGAATGGTTAGAATTCTTCAGAAGAAGTTGTAGAATGTGGTAGAAAGACAAGGAGGAGAAATACATTTTTGTTCAAAGTCTCCTTACCTGCCATCAATACAAAATGTATATTTCCTTACATATGTGAGTGCATATATCAGAGAGAGAGATATGATGTAATATATACTTTTTAGGTTATGTTATAATACAAATTCCATTCCATTGCATGTCAAAACAAATTATTTGTTGCAATTCAGGGAACTTGTTAAATATCAGTGTTTATACATTTTTAAGAAAGTAATAAAAATGTCTTTTCCATGCTTTTCTGCTCCATGAAATGTTTTTCTTTTTTCACTTTTGATAAATATTCTTACAATTTTGCATGTATTCTTACAAAATTCAGGTCTCCCAATCTTTTGCAAACATAGAATTTTTCTCTGTTTCCCATAGAGAAACTCCTGAATAGATGAGAAAGTAAGGAAAAGGTCTCTATGAGAGATATTGTTAGGCAGCTGTCACACTTATTAATTCAAATAAGTGATAAACTACACAATTGTTTAAATATTGTGTATTTATCCAGATATATTGTAGAACAGCTATGTTGTATATATAAATAAAACATTGTGATAAATTTTTAAATATGATATTGATGTATATATTTAAATAAAAACAAATCTGTCCAAAGATGACATTTTATTTTCTTAATCTTATGATTAAGATTGTTATTTGTTTCCTAGTTTTGAAAATATTTCTGATGTTAAATATTCTTTACGTGCTTTGAGTATAATCTTTTTGTGGGGATTAGAAAGAAAAAAAAATTCTTTCTCCTTCCTCATCATTCATGATGCAGAAATGTAGTATAAACACTGGCCATGAGTTTACTGTGCCATATCACTGTTAAGTAAGCTATTTATTCACTTATTCTCCAGTACGTAAGCCTACAATTTAGAAGTAACCCAGAGATGTACTGTTTTATAGAGCAGCATTCTGTAGGAGTAAAGGATAGGTAGACTGTTGTATGTGTAGTGGATACTGGCCTTCTATTGTAGATAATGATCAAGCTGCAAGTTGTGTTTTAAAAGTGGGGGATAAAATTGCATCTCTGGAGGAATCAAACATGGATTTTGTGTTCACATTTTATTAATGTTTTAATATTTTAAAGCTCTGTGTGGATAAATGTTGTACAATTTTACTTGTAGTGTGTATTTTTTAAACAATAATCCTTTAACCAAAATTTCTCTGCTTATTTGGGAATATAAAATGGGCTAAAAATATTTAGTTTTCTGAAGTCAGCATCACCGTTGTTTTATGCATTCAGTGTTTTAAAGTAAACTTGGCTTGTAATTTTCTTCATGAATTATATTCACAATAAAATTAAGGTTTAATCAATTGGTTCACACTATTCTTTTGTGTATTTTTTGGACATTCAGAGTAGCTGTTTGATTGAAATTCCATTAATTAATGCAGTTTATTATATGTAATTGATGGTAGGAATGAGCTAGCACCCTGTCTTTTTTAGGAGAAGGATTGTTACAAGCGAGCATAGTAGAAGGGGAAATTGTTGTAATCTGTGGAGGGTATTTAGTATACTCTTGACATTTTTTCTTATGTATCCTATTTTATATTTATTTATTTATGATTTAGTTGGGGAGAAAGGCTTATATGGTTGAGGCTTATATGCTTGTCATTTGTACAAAACTTTGATTAATTTCTACTCATTTCCTAGCAATTAATTAATTAATTTTATTATAGTTGTGTGTTGTCCATTCCATCTAGAAACGACTCTGGTTATTTCTTTAGACCAATTATTCAGTATTCCAATGAGTGGTAAACTAATTTTTTTTATATAGGAGTAACTAAATATTCAGAATTCCAGTAAACAGAAATTAAATTATTTTTTCACAAGTAGTTAAATTATTATTATGTAATTCCTTAATTCTTGATTAAACCATCCTAACAGAATTGAATTCTACTAAAAATCTGATTTTTTTAAAATTTTAGATACAGTCCTTTCAAATGTGTTCAGATTCTTACAGCTTTCTCTTACTATGTTTTTTGAGGAGGAAAAGTATATTGGATTTGAATGTACAAAAAGCAAAAAACGACAGATGAATTGCAAAGATATTCATGACATTTACACTCAGGAAAGAAGAAACATCTGAAGAGACATTCTTTCTGTTTCCGGTTCAAATATATCTTCACTATGTTTTTCTTTGAATCAGGGATACTGGTGGGAAATCATAATAGTTAATGGTTAATAACATTTTACATTCTTTTTTTTTACAAAGTTAAACAATATACTTGCAATATGCCTAACGTACCTGAAAGCTTAGTGGAAATTTGAAGGTGATATATGAAAGTGTATTTCTAATCCTAAACTATCATGCCCATGTGCCTTTAATTACATTCATAATATTTAAAAATATATTTCATATGCATTTGGAGAACAGGTATGCTTTCTTAACTGTGGTATCAAGCTATCTGTCTGGCCTACCTTTTAAATCTCCATTATTTGTGGTTAAATGTAGAGAAAAACTTCTGTGCAAGCTACGTCTAATTACAGATTCTGGTGAAATTTTAGAGTTAATATATATATTCATATGTATTGGATTTCGGTGCCAGGTACATTTTGTTGTTGTTTTTATGCTTTTTATTGTTTTATTCTTTTACTACTGTTATGAGCCACCCTTGGGTTATGTTACATAAGATGGTCAGATATATAAGTCTTACAAATATTGTTGCCCTCTACATATACAATTAAGAATATTCTGCTTATAATTGTATTTCTCCTATGTTTCTTGGCAAACTCTAGCTCTAATGAGTACAACAGTATGCTTGAAAAGGTGTGCACAAAATCTATTGAAGCTATAGGAATTGAAAGTATACTTGAATATTAGGTTTACATTTCTGAGTTCTATTCTAATATGACTAGCAAACCCTGACTTTGTAAAATAATAATAATTCAGAGTAAGACAAGTTGTGTAAATCTACACGTAACTTCTGTTTAATTGTATGTGGTAACTTTTTTGGTAAAGAATTTGGATTGCCTTGCAGTGTATTACTTTATTATTATTCCTTATTAGTGTAGAGTTAAGTGAAAATACTGCGCTACGTAGCATGAACAAATGGTGCTAACATCTTATTATTCAGAAATCTTTTTCTGTCTTATGGATCACAAAAATAGTTGCAAATAAAAAGTGGTCATTCAAAATAATGTATTTAAAACATGTAAATATTGAAACAGCTTATTCATTTTTTCATTATTCAGAGCAATAATATGTGGAGTATTAAACAGAATGTCTGCAAAAGTGTCTCTTGGGACATTAGCAACTCACGGAATCTGTCTGATATAGTGTGTGGGCTTCTGAAAGGAAGTGGCTTATGTCAGAAGCAGTGAGAAACATTTTTAAAAAATAAAATTCAGTTCATATACACCTACACTGGAAAAAATGACACTCCAAGATCTTTTCCCTAAGATGTTAAAGCCAGCATGCAGTGTTTTGGAAGAATATTGCTTAGAAAAGTGATAGTGGATTTCTTTGATATGTATATCAAACAATAATTTACTTTAAAAAAAAACCCAGTAGGTTCGAGGTAAGATAATTTAACTGAAACAAAATTTATTTTTCGATGGTTATTTCACCTAAGGCTTGTTTTAGTACTTGGAAGTCCCATTGCAGAAGAATATAATCTATCTGATAAGGGAATCCCACAGACACTTATAATAACAGTCATGTGAGTTATAACTCATATTTCCATAATAAGATTAGATATTTGATAATGCAGAAAACTTCATTTTATAAGGTTTTATATTTATCCTCGATTATTACCCTTTTCACTCCAGATAGCTTTCTATAGTTCTTTAACAGCTCTGGAAACAGCTTTAAAATTTGTCATATCTAACTTTTTTCAAAAAATGCCAAGATAGTCAGAATACTTGCTTTACTATCCAATTGAGCCCCAAATTTCTGTTGCTAAGTGAGACATTTGTTAAGTGAATTTTGTCCCATTTTACATCTTTTCTTGCCACGGTTAAGTGAATCACTGTGGTTATTAACACGGTTGTTAAGTGACTCTCACTTCCCCATTGACTTTGCTTGTCAGGATGCAAAAGGTGATCACTTGATCGTGGAACACTGCAACTGTCATAAATATGAGTCAGTTGCGAAAACATCTGAATTTTGATTACATGACCATGGGGATGCTGCAACAGTTATAAGTTTGTTTTGCCCCATTTTATGACTTTTCTTGCCAATGTTGTTAACTGAATCATTGCAATTGTTAGTAACACGGTTGTTAAGTGAATCTGGTTTTCCTATTGACTTTGCTTGTCAAAAGGTTGCAAAAACTGATCACGTGACTTCAGGACACTGCAACTATCGTAAATATGAATCAGTTGTCAAGTGTCTGAATTTTGATCATGTGACCACGGGGCTACTGCAACAGTCATAAGTGTGAAAAACCATCATAAGTCACTTTTTTCAATGCCATTGTAACTTTGAGCAGTCACTAAATGAACTTTTATAAGTCAAGGACTATCTATAGTTCCTTTAGCCGTTTTTCATAGGATTTATTGTTCAGAACCCTTATATGTGTTGCTCTTCTCTGTACTGTTTCTAGGGCCTCAGCATTTTTTTTTTTGTATTGTGGTGACCAGAACAGCACACTGTTCCAAATTTAGCCTCACCAGTGTGGTAGAGAGCAGTACTATGACTTCCCTTGTTTTTGATACTACCCCTCTGTTCATTCAGTCCAGGACTGCATTGGCTTTTTAGTAGTGCAGCACACTGCTGACTCATACTTGAATGGTCGTCCACCAGGACATCTAGATTCCACTACTGTTGGGCCATGTGCTGCCTACCCTGTATCTGTGCATCTGGTTTTCCTGCCTAAATGCAGGATCTTATTTTTCTCACCACTGAACTGCATCTTGTTGGATTGGGCTCAATACTTAAGTATGTCAAGATCCTTCTGAATCTTGAATCTACCTTCTGAAGTGTTAGGAATTCACCCCAGCTTTGTGTCATCCACAACTTCGATGAGTTCCCCTTCTATCCCCTCATCTAGGTCATTTATGAAGATAATGAAGAGCACTTGGCCCAAGACAGAACCTTAAGTAACCCCACTACATACTTCCTGTAGATGTAGTTCTATTAACTACCATCCACTGAGTGCGGTTGGTCAGCCAACTACAAATCCATCTGGTAGTGGTACTGTCTATCCCCCATTGTTCTATCTTTCCCAGAAGTAGGCTGGGATCTACTTTTATCAAATGCCTACTACTATCTAAATATATCTGCAGCGTTTCCTTGGTCCAGTAATTTAGTCACTTTAGCAAAGAAGGCAATAATATTTGTTTGGCATGAGCTGTTCTTAATAAACCCATGCCTGCTTCTAGTAATCACCTGGTTCATTTCTAGGTGCTCACAAACATGTTGCTTGATTATCTTTTCCAGGATTTTCCCAGATACTGACATCAAGGTCTGTAGTTTCCTGGATCCACTTTTCCCCCCTCAATTCAAGCCCCGGACAGTTTTCCTGTGCTCTAGGAGCATTCAAAGATTTCATTCAGTGGTTCAGAGATTACATCTGCCAGCTCCTTTAGTAACCTGCGATGTAAACCATTTGGTCCAGGAGTCTTGAACTCGTTCAGAGCAACTAGGTGTTCTTTAACCAATTCCTTATTTATTTTGACATACATTCCTCTTCTGTCTCCCAGGTACTGCTTTTGACAGATATGGCTAATTTTTCCTTTGGTATAAAGACAGATACCAAAAAAGGAATTAAGTACTTCTGTCTTCTCCCTGTTGCCCAACACTTTCTTTTCTCACTAGTGGACCAACCATTTCCTTGACTTTCCTCTTGCTCTTTGCCTATTGAAATTATGCAAGCCCTCTTGTAACATTTTTCATGTTTGTCCCTTTTGTCCTTCAGCTTGTCAAAATGAGCTTTTTGTGTAATGACACTGGTCTTTTCAGACATTTCTTGTTTTTTATTTCCCTTTATTACCTTGTTTTTCAGAGTTTCCTAAGCATCCTGAACTTTTTTCTCTCTCTAGGATTTCCATACAAGAAATCCTTCCAATTCTTTCTCTTAGTTTGTTGAATTCGGCTCTCTTAAAATCTAGAACACTATTCTGACTTTGTTCGATTGTCCTTGCTTGAATTATGGTGAATCCTTGTATAATATGGTTACTCTCTCCCAAAGTTCCTATAACATCCACTCCTTTAACCATTTCATTCCTGTTAGTATCAAGTCCAGTATAGCTGACCATCTAGTTCCCCTCTCCACCTGTCAGGAACCTCAGCTCTTTAAGCAAGACCTGTGAATCCAAAAGCATTCCAAGTTTATGAGCCACTTCCACATGAAAAGTAGTCCTGTCCACAACAAAGATGGAATATCCTTGTAATTAGGTTTCTGTACCCAAAGCCACTCTGTTTTTCTGGAATTAAGTCTGTGCTTGTACTTTTCCATCTAGACTCTAACAGCCTTCAGGCACCAGGATAGGACTTCTCCCATATCACTTGTTCATCATGGGTCAAAATGTATAGCTGGTTATCTGCATACTCCATAGTATCTAAAACCATGCTGGCGAATGACCTCCCCCAATAGCAATAATGTTAAATAACAGGAGCAAAAGCATTGAACGTTGTTATCAGAAGAACAAGGGACATGATTGCTCCCCCTTCTTATTGATTGGAACCTCCCCTTCAGGAAAGACAAGAACCATTGTGAAAGAAGGTCTGCCATACCCAGGTCTGGGAGGGTCAATGCAATTAAGTGGGGGTTTTTTTTTCAAATTAGATTTAAGTCAGTGTTCACAATTTCACATTTAGAGTTCAAGTGTTTGTTTCTATAATGTAACATGTTTAGATAGTAGATAATGGTGAAGAATTTATTCAGTATTTTTAAATGTTCTATTAACTTGGCGCTATTACTGGCACTATGACATATAGATAAAAAACTAATATGCCTTTGTACATAGAACCATGAGTAAAAACTAGCTTTCACAAAGTGGTATTGTGTCCTTAACTGAATGCTGCATATGGCATGGCTAAAAGTTAAGTGTTATATGAAAGCTTTGACCAAAACTATGAAAGCAGAAAAGATCAACATCTATGGACACATCTGATAATGACCATGGTACATGGAAGATTAGAAGCACATGATAAAAAACATGTAGAAGCGCATGATAAAAAACATGAATTTAATTTATCACATGAAATCAAAGATCATAGAATAACAGAGTTGGAAGGGATCTTGGAGGTCTTCTAGTCCAATCCCCTGTTCAGGCAGGAAACCCTATGCCATTCCAGACAAATGGTTGTCCAATCTCTTCTTAAAAACTTCTGCTGTTGGAGCATTCATAAGTTCTGGAGGCAGGTTGTTCCACTGATTAATTGTTCTGTCAGGAAGTTTCTCCTTATTTCTAGGTTGCTTCTCTCTTTGGTTAGTTTCCATCCATTGCTTCTTGTCCTGCCCTCAGGTGCTTTGGAGAATAGCTTGACTCACTCGTCTTTGTGGCAACCCCTGAGATATTGAAACACTGCTATCATGTCATCCCTAGTCCTTCTTTTCATTAAACTAGACACACTCAATTCCAGCAACCATTCTTTATATGTTTTAGCCTCTAGTCCCCTGATCATCTTTGTTGCTGTTCTCTGCACTCTTTCTAATCTAGAGTCTCAACATCTTTTTTACATCGTGGTGACCAAAACTGGATGCAATATTCCAAGTGGGGTCTTACCAATGCATTATAAAATGGTATTAACACTTCACTTGATCATGATTCTATCCCTCTGTTAATGCAGCCTAGAACTGTGTTTCCTTTTTTGGCAGCTGCAGCACACTGCTGGCTCATATTTAAATGATTGTCCACTAGGACTCTAAGATCCTCTCATAATTACTACTATTGAGTGAGATACCACTTATACTGCACCTGTTCATTTGGGTTTTGATGCCTAAATGTAGAACCTTACTTTTTTCACCATTGAATTTTATTTTGTTAGATAGCACCCAATGTTCAAGTCTGTCAAGATCCTTCTGTATGTTAAGTCTATCTTCTGGAGTGTTAGCTACTCTTGGCAGCTTGGTGTCGTTTGCAAATTTGATGAGTTCCTCATCTATTCCCTCATCCAAATAATTGATGAAGATGTTGAAAAGTACTGGGCCCAAAACAGAGCCTTGTGGTATGCCACTGCATACTTCCCTCCATGTAGATGGAGTTCCATTGAGGACTACACATTGAATGCGGTTGGTCAGCCAGTTACAAATCCATCTGATGGTGATGCTGTTTAACTCACCTTTTTCTACTTTATCAAATGCTTTACTGAAGTCCAAGTAAATTATATCCACAGCATTCTTCTGTTCCACTAATTTTGTCACCTTGTCAAAAAATGCAATAAGATTTGTCTGGCATGAGCTGTTTTTGACAAATCCATGTTGGTTTTTGCTTATGACATTGTTTTCCTCTAGGTGTATACTGATTTGTTGCTTGATTATCTTTTCCAGAATCTTCTCAGGTATTGATGTCAGGCTGATAGGTCTGTAGTTTCCTAGATCTATTTTTTTTTCCTTTTTTGAAGATGGGAACTACTTTAGCTCTTTTCCAGTCCTCTGGTAGCTCCCCAGTGCTCCAGGATCTTTGAAAGATATAGTTCAGTGGTTCTGAGATCACATCTGCCAGTTCTTTCAGAACCTTCGGGTGTAATCCGTCTGGTCCTGGTGATTTGAACTCGTCTAGGGTGGACAGGTGCTCACTTACCATTTTCTTGCCTATTTTAGTTTGTGTTTGTAATCAGTTTTTTACGGCACTGTTTTTGATAGGTTGGACTGTTTTTTCCCTTTGTGTAAAGACAGATGCAAAAAACAAGTTAAGTAGTTCTGCTTTCTCCCTGTTGCCTGTCACCTTCTTGCCACTTTCTCCCACTAATGGACCAATCATTTCCTTGACTTTTTTTCTTGTTTTTTACATGTTGAAAGAAGCTTTTTTTTGTTATTTTTGACTTTTTTGCAAACATCAGTTCATTTTGAGCCTTAACTTCCCTCACTTCATTTTTGCAGACTTGGGCTATTTGCTGATATTTTGCCTTAGTTATGTACCCCTTTTTCTACTTGTCCTTTTTGTCTTTCAATTTATCAGAGAGTTCTTTATGCAGCCATGCTGGTTTCTTTTGAGAGCTGTTATTTTTCTTTTTCACTGGTATTGTGTTAGACTGTGCATTTATAATCTGACTTTTCAAAATTTCCCAAGCTTCTTGAGTTGTTTTCCCCTTGAGGATTCTCCTTGAGCCTAAACGAAGGGGAAATTATAATAAATCTGAAAGATAGTGGTTTGATCTTCTACACTGGAATTAAACACATGCTTGGAAATGAACGTTTATGTTCAATTATGAATGAAACGGCCAAGATGTATGGCTAAATTGGCACCATTTATATTGCTGAATAATTAATAGGCATAGGTTGGTCATAGTTGCTGTTGTGCTCCAGTGTAGAATGAATTTGAAACGCTTATGTATTTGGGGGTGGTGAACAATGTCCTGAATGAAAGCAATCTGAGATAATTTAATTTAATTTAGTCAATTTATTAATTTACTGACTCCAGGAGCATTTTAGATGGCATGAATGGATGGAACTAGACAAGTGAGTCCAGAAAAAAAATGTTTGGGCCAAGAATAAATGAGAGAGCTGAGTCTTAGTAATTTCTCTGAAAAAGTGACATAAAAGTGGGCAGGCTTTATTTTTTTTCTTTATTATTATAATGCCACAAAAAAGGAACAAAATGCAAAGTAAAAAAATAAAGAACTATGAAAACCACACAAAATACAAATAATTATATATCATTAAAAATACAGCTCAGTTAAACAACAAATAAAACTTTGCCCAGATGTAATCACATTGTCTTGTTCTTCCATTGCAGCAATAGACTCAAAGGCTATGAATGTGTACACATTTCATCAAACCATCTTTTTATATTTGGCACAGAGATATCTTTCCAATAATGCATATACTTTTTTGGGTAATAGTGGAAGCACAGCAGATCCATAATTCTTCATAAACACATTAATTCTAACTTTGAGAAAGAATTTAATGACAAATGTGTACATAGAAAAATATTTTAAATGCAAAAAAGCATATTAAGAGAGCAAGGAGCAGTTCAAAAGAGGCAGAGAAAATGCTGAGCTATTTAATGGAAATAAAAGAAATGTTTTGGAAGTAGATGGAGAAGACTAAAGAAAGAGCTTCCAACAGAATGAGTAACTTAAAAATAAAAGTGATAACATGCTTTGCAATATAGTGAGTGAATGATGGAAGGAATATTTCAAAGATTTGTATGTTTATGGCAGCAAAGATAAATTTAGCAAAACATTGGGAAAGAGATTAGTTAATAAGGATAATAACAATTTAAACTTGCTGAAAATACAGTAATGACAGAATTAATGGCATACGTTAAAGGCATGCATTAACAAAAATAACAAAATTTGAGCAAGAATGGCTTCCTTACATATTACACAACAAGGCAAATTTGTTGGTTAAATTTAAATTTGCCTTGTAGAGTATGGCTTTTAAGGGCAAAAAGAACTGACTAAAGAGTTGAAATCAAACATACATGTTTTTTTTTGTCTATAAATATTGTAGATATACCACAATGGGCATACTACTTTTGAAATCTTGCCAAAAACATATTCAAGGTCTTAACCAGGCAGTCTACAAATAGTCCTCACCAATGACTGGTGGCTTAGTGAATGAAGTTATGATGGACCTCCCCAGAACTACGAATGACCCATTTTTGAAGTTCTGATGGCAGCCTCTCACCTCCACCCCGGCGGTCATCTAATTGTATTTAGGTGCTTGGCAACTGGCTAGCATTTATAGCCATTTGCAGCATCCAATGGGTCATCTGACTGAGATTTTTGGCATGTTTTGCCAGTTTCTGATATTTATTTCTGGTGTCTGGCAAAACCAAAAAACCAAAAACTTATTTGGTGAAAGCGGGCATGCTTAACAAGTGCAGTGTTTGCTTAGTGATTACTGCAAAATGTTGCAAAATTAGGCACAGTTACATAGGGACTTGCTTAACAGGGCTCAATTATGTTCATAAGTCAAGGACTACCTATACTGGAGTCAACACTGACTGGAAGTCATTAAATCACAGGTTTTCATTGTTTTTTTTCCCCTCTCTTTGTGTTTTAAACAATCTAGATTTTAGTACTTAGCTCAGAGATTTAAATTCTTACATTATTAAAACAACTTAATATACCTAAATGAAACTTAATGTTTTCTATGGTAGTTTCAATTCAAACCTACACTGAACACTAACTGTACAATTTTGGTAATTCCTTTGTCTGCTTATAAATGTTATTTATGTACCAATTAAAAAAGAAAAAGAAAAAAGAAATAGAATGATACAACAAAGATTGAAATATTTTTTTTAATATAAATAATATGTCAGAAGAAAAGGAAATTGTATTGAATCATATTGTTGAAAATAATAAATGTATACAGTGTAACCAGATAAATGTTGATGATTTTTATTTATGGAGTAGCTCTGTAATATGTTTAACATCTGTGTGAGAACTGCATTAGTGCCTGACAATTGGAAGGGTGCTGTTAAATAGAGGTAAATATAACCAGGCTGAATGAAAAACCCACATAGAATTTAATTTTTAACGTGTTTTTGGAACAATTTTTCTATTTCTGTGAAAGTGTACGAGTGTGGTACTAATGAGCAAAATTTGAGAAGTATAGTGCTGTTTCACGTTAGAAACTGGTCTATAGGCCGGAGTTTTGTTCTTAGAAATTCATTGAGAAATGCATGAATATATGAAAGAAAGTCTAATGTATTTTATTTGAATTAGGAAAAATATATAAGAAAATGAATAAGCTTGAATTTTTGAATGTTTTAAATGTTGAATGTTGAATTGAATATTTTGCAATATATAGAATTGAAGACTGCTGAACATGCTGAATGGATGGATGTCCAGTCAATGGAAACAACTAGCAAATGTTTCAACACCTAGTAACAAATAAAGCAATAATGTGTGATATTTCTTCGGCTGTTTTATATATTTATGCAAACATATAATAAACACATGAATGACATTAGAAATATGTTAGTTGGGGATGTGAATTCATTTGTGTGCAAGTGCTGTTGGCTGAGATTTTGAAATATTTGTAGCAGATATTAGATTATATGATGCAACAGTTTAGATCTGATAATGCTTTAAAAGATCAAGGTAACTGGTTGAAAACAGAACTAAGTGAATATTATACTTTCGTTGCAAAAAACCAGAGCAGGGAAATGATTTATATTTGCTAGAATATTTTCTAAAGATGTGAACATTTTAGGAGTTAAGAAATTTTAGGATTAATAAATGTTGCTAGAAAGGTTGGATGGTAGTATGTTGTCATTTGCAAAGAGTGTTATGTTTTTGGGAGAAGCAAAAATGACTTAGATCATGCTACTGCCCACTTTATTTTATGAAGTGAGAAATGAGCATGTTAGGAAAAATCTAAGTGAATGCAGTGGGAATGAATTACTTCAAAAACGTGTGCACTAAAGCAACAGATAGAGACAGAAATAAATAATGAATGAAGATGGCCTAAATTAACAAAATTAGTGCCAGTATAATAGAAATATGTTGCAATGATTTGGTTGTAGAGAATGAATAAGGCTGGGATTACAAAATGAATGTTATGGAATGAATGGGCTGAAAGGAGAAGATGAAGAAATTTGTAGCTGGGTAGAACTTTTTGAGATTCTCAGAAATAGGACTACCAGATCTGGGGTGCAAAAATCCAGACAAATGGCAATCAAGAATTAGTGTCTCCTTGATCTCTTTTCTGTTGCTGGTAATGGTAATTGTTATTTTGAAAACCTGGTCTAATAGACCTGCTTCTATGGTTGTACTGGAAGCAAGGACAGAAATGATATACTGAAGAAAGTGATACACTGAATAGTATTGGTTTAAATTACACTTAGTTAGATTTCTTTTTCTTTTATAATTAAAGATGGAAACTTAATTTTTGGCTTACTACATCTTACTGTTTTTCTGTACACATTACATAATGTTGATTATTCTAAAGGGTATTTCTGTGATATGTATATGTGTATGAGTGTGTTTTATTGATCTTGAGAAAAGTTTATCACTGGTGTTATGTTTGGTATCAGAAAGGATTATCAAGTTTCATATCCATAATATATTTGCCAAAATA
Source organism: Protobothrops mucrosquamatus (assembly GCF_001527695.2). Lineage (NCBI taxonomy): Eukaryota > Metazoa > Chordata > Lepidosauria > Squamata > Viperidae > Protobothrops > Protobothrops mucrosquamatus. The sequence continues at coordinate 60,696 of NW_015386151.1, read as the reverse complement.
GAAGTATTACCTTCTAGGTTTTGGTACCACTGAAAATATTTTTTTTATTTGAACATTTCAAACGCCTGGCTCATTTTTTCATTCCCAACTATAATAATGCATGCCCCCTCTGGATGGTATTTTATTAAATAGTTACTTTGCTATTTTATATTTCAGTAGGTGCAACTGATCATCTGTTTGTATTTGTACACTTCTAAGGTGTGTGTATTCTGAGTAAATTTTCCTTTGAACAGATTTGTCTAAACTATTTAACTACAGTACTCATTTTATGTGTAGAGAAGTCACATCCAGTATAATAGTATAAGATAAGTAGCATTTATTTATTAAAGCTTACTATCAAATACCTAAAATCTAATTTTACAATCTGAGATAAAATACTATACAGTTGTTATGTTAGAATTTTACAATTTACTTGTAAGATAATGAAACTTAAAACAATAGCACCATCCTCTGGTATCATAATGTTAGTTTTAGTGCCAGATAATATGTCATTTCTGGAAACACGAATAAATTGTAGTAAAAGTATCTGTTCGTTAGATCTTAAACTTTCAGTTTTACATACTCATAATGAATCAGATACTCAACAGAAATTCTGCTGAAGAACATCAATGTGGACTATATATGCTCTCAGTTTAGGTGCTGGAGAAATATTAGGTCTACCCAGTATTTTTAATTTATTATATATTTATGGTCACTAACCTGTACAGAGTATTCTAGAATATATTCTGTAATTGCTAAAGAAATAACATTACAGTCATTTAGCAAAATTTGGTGTGTAAGAAGACATCACAGACACTTGAGATTATTTTTGGAAGGTGAAATCTACGTATATACTGTGGAAGGGTACAGAACAAATACATTTAGTGCACAAGTAATTGCTTTTAAAAATACTTAAAGTGAACTTGAACTGAACCCATTTTACATAGTTAGTACAAAGCTTTAATTCTTAAGACATTTTGAAAATTCCTGTAATGTTGTCTTTCCCTAGGAATCTTTAAAGTGATGAACAGCTGATAACTTGGAGAATACTTAGCTGTATACTTTCTTGTCCATTTTTATTTGATTTTTGATTTTTTACTTGTTAATTTGATTAAAGTATACATTTAAGAAGAAAAATCTCATAAACTAGATCAGAAAACCCTTGATTTTAGCTATAGGCAAGAATAGAGCTGGTGAAGGATTCCACAAGACTGGAGGAAAGCATATTCCTTTCTTCAAAAAAAAAGAAGTAGGAGGACCCAGAAGAGCTGTTATCTTACATTTATTGAGCAAATTTCTGAACACATTATTAAACTAAATTATTATTTCCTGATGGTAAGAGCAGTTAACCAGTGAGCTCATATAAAATGTAAAGATATCCTCATGTCTGTTATCAGACCCAGAGGGCTTTTAGTCATTTTAGCTGTTAATTGCTGCCAGGTGATTGCCTGAATAGTTACTATAGAGTTGTAAATCTTTAGGGCACTGAACAGCTCATTTTAAACAAACAATATAGAACAGTATATGAGCTTTGTAAAGAAACAGTAATTGAAAGCAAACAGGGCTTTTACTTGGAAACCCCCTTTCTGTTTAGGAAATAACCTTTTTTCTAAATAACTCATTGTTCTTGCTTGGAAAGTTATTTAGAAATGATTTGCAAAGAGCTGAACATTTCTGAGCGGTTAGTATAATGCTGACTGAGTCTTTTCTAGTCAGACACATTGATTCTGAGCTCAGTTCACTGTTAGCAAACATCATTTAGAAGGGAGTATATGTAAATACTGTAGGTGGGAAGGATACCTCTTGTTGATGCATCTTGTTTAATGCTAAATCTTTTGTAGTTCTGAAATATGGTATCTAAATCAGCAGAGGTTAAATAGGAAAATGAAAAAAATGTGGATGGAAGATAAGATTTTTAAAACATTCTTAGAATTAGAATCATAGAATCACAGGGCTGGAAGGGACCTTGGAGGTTTTCTAGTCCAATCCCCTGCTCAAGGCAGGAGTCATTACACTATCCCAGACATATAGTTGTCCAATCTTTTCTTGAAAGTTTCCAGCGATGGAACACCCACAACTCATGGAGGCAAGCTATTCTATTGACTAATTGTTCTCACTGTCAGGAAATTCCTCATTTCCAGGCTGAATTGTCCTCTGACGAGCTTCTGCCCATTGCTTCTTGTCCTGCCCTCAGGTTCTATGGAGAATAAATTGACCCCTTCTTCCCTGGGAGAGCCCTTCAAGTATTGGAAGACAGCTATCATGTCACCCTCTAAGCCTTCTCTGTGTTAGACTAAACATACCTAGTTCTCTTAGCTGTTCATCGTACGATTTAGCCTGCAGACTCCTTATCATTTTTGTTGCTTTCCTCTGCAATCTTCTTAAGGCCTCAGCATCTTTTTTATATTGTGGTGACCAGAACTGGACATGGTATTCCCAGTATGGCCTTTCCAGTGCAGTATGATCACTTCCCATGATCTTCATTCTATCCCTCTGTTGATGCAGCCTAGGACTGTGCTGACTTTTTTTGGCAGCTGCAACATACTGCTGTCTCATACTTAAGTGGTGGTCCACCAGGACACTTAAATCCCTCTCATAGATACTTTTGTTCAACCACATACTGTCTATACTGTACCTGTCCATTGGATTTTTCCTGTGTGTATGCAGGACCCTATTTTCTCACCCTGAACTGTATTTTGTTGCACAGAGCCCATTGCCCAAGTCTGTTAAGATCCTTATGAATCTTGAGTCTACCTTCCAAAGTGTTACCAATTCCCCCTAGCTTGGGTCATCTGCAAGAGTGTCCCTTCAGTCCCCTCATCTAGGTCATTTATAAAGATGTTGAAGAACATTGAGCCCAAGGTAGAATCTTGAGGTACCTCATTGCAAGCTTCCCTCCACTTAGATGTAATTGTAATGGCAAACACAAATTGAATTAAGGAGATCCATATTCTGTTACTAAAATAAATTTCACAAATTTGTTTAATAAACATTTGTTTTGAACATTATTTGCCAAACCTCAGAATTTAGGGATTTGTTTTTTAAACTGGAAAAATATAGACTGAAATAATCTGAAAATTGTACAGAACTGCATTCCCATTCTGAGCTAACTATTTAACTTCAATATTTTCCTAGAAAAATTTGCTCATTTCCATAATAGAAATTGACTTGAAAAAACTAGATGGTTCTTCCCCTTATATTAATAATATCTATCATAATATATGCATTTCAAAAATTATAACCAAAAATAGAATACCGTATTTTCCGGCGTATAAGACGACTGGGCGTATAAGGCGACCCCCAACTTTTCCAGCTAAAATATAGAGTTTGAGTGAGAGAGAGGGGGGGGGAGAGAAAACTTGATGAGTAATATGCCAAACCACATGTGTAAAGGAATAAAATAGAATACCCGTATTTTCCGGCGTATAAGACGACTGGGCGTATAAGATGACCCCCGACTTTTGAGAAGATTTTCAGGGTTTAGAAAGTCGTCTTATATGCCGGAAAATATGGTAAATGTTAACATGATCAACAGTAGGGATGTAAGATTTGGTTTATTACAGAGGAAATCAGCAAAGCCAAAAGTCTGCAAAAAGAAATAATGTCTGCAAAGTAATATCTTATTTCTTTTATGTTGTGTGTGTATATGCTATATTTGCACATAGTATTAAACCAGGATTTATTTTATACATAGCTTATCAAAAGGGCCAAGTCAATCTAAAAACAAGCAAAGTAATTATAGCTTGTTTAGGTATTTTTGCTTTTTCTAACTTCTCTCATGATGGAGAAGAAACATGTGGCGCAAAGACCAGAAATAAGGCAGGATTCTGCATTCCAACAAAATGATAATTTGTGATTAAAATAAGCCACAATATAATTTAAGTGAGAAAGTGTTCTAAATTATAGTTTGTTGTCAAAACTAAATCATAACTTCTGTGACTTTTCACAGCACACTAATAAGCCACCAAAAGCCAATACAATATTAAGATGATTTAAAGAGGTATATACGATCTAAACAATCTAGAGAAGGCCTTTGGATAATCTATGGAAATAGATATTTATTTTGGACAATACTGAGTCAAATGGAGAAGCAAGACATTGCAATTATCTGAAAAATAATTTGGAATTGGAGATGAGAGGGATCTTTTTTAAGGGTACTTCAAAGTTTAATATACAACTTAACAAATTTTAAGTTAAAAATAAAAAATGGGATTTTTCTTCTGAAAACTGGGCATTTTGGGATATTTTTTTTAAAAAAAATGACAACATTTTTGATATCCAATTCCTGTTGATTGATCAGACCCTCCAAGCAAAATCTGTATAAGGAACTGATAGAAAGGGTTATAGAATAAGGAGAGAAGGAAAAAAGTCATTAGTGGAGATAAATTACATGATAATTGATTTCACCATTGCATGCCAAATTTCATGAGACCTGGTATTCTGTAGGTCTTTGTCAGATCTCAAATTAGAAAGCACGTATTCAGAATGTAATATATCAGACATGTCAAACACAAGGCCCGGGGGCCGGATGCAGCCCGCGACGTGGTTTTATGTGGCCTGCAAAGCCATCCTGGAAACAGTGAGGGAATGGCCCCTGCTGCCTTGGCCCCGGCCCAGGCTGCCAGGAGCCAATGTACAATTTTGTGGTGGCCATCTGTGCTGAAACACATTCAGTCTTAGCTCTACAAGGCCGTCTGGAAACAGCAAATGGCCCTTGCCTACTTCACATATCCGGCTTGATGGGCTCTGGGGGAGGGGTTTCGGCAGGCTCTTCCAGTGGACCATGCCTTGGCGCTTGCCCTGGTCCCACCCCCTTCTGCCAGAGACCCTCAGATCTGTCCCACTCCTGCCCAGGCCCCCACAGGCACCCTTGACACGAACGATGTAGAGCTGGCCATGCCCACCCAGTAGGCCACACTCCACCCATGCCCACCCAGTAGGCCGTGCCCATCCTGGCCACACCTACCCAGCCCCCCGAGGACAACCGCAATGCTGATGCGGCCCTCAATGAAATTGAGTTTGACACCCATGTTATATATCAACTTTAATGCTTCATATTTTCTTGTTCTAAAGTTTTAAGAAGCTATTTTGTATTATTTGTTGTCAATCTATTATACAGACCAATCTAGATATCTAGTCAGTTTCCTCTATTGTTATGGTTTTATTTTTTCTTATCCTGCTAGGAAAAGTGAAAGATTCTCAAGCTATCAAAACAGATTCTGACATTGTGCCAAAAGTTACCAAAATGACCGTGTCTGGAAAGAAGCAAACTACTGGCTTTGAAGTCCCAGGGTAAGCCCCTTACTCCCCTCAAAATACATTTCTGCTAGTTCTACCTTCAGAATAGTGAACCTTTATTGACTTTTGTTTTGTTCCGCTTTTTGGTAAAGATTTATTATTATATATGTCATTGCATATATAAATAGCATGGCTTCTTGTTTCACTTGTTTAAGCTTATATAAAAGGCATCTTGCATTTGTGATTTTAAAAAAAAAAAAAAACTTTCACTCTGCACAATGTAAGTAGAACAACAATGTCATTTTGAAATATCTTTCTGTAGATTGCCAGATTTTTCTGAGGTGAATTCAGATTAGAACGCTGTAAATTAAGTTCTTGGCCAGATAATTTCTGTGAAATGCAGTCAATCCAGGATAAAGAGGGAAGACATTTGGATCATTTTTCAGATGCCCGTGTACTATACCACATTGTATATGTGTTCTCTGTATGCCTTCCTACTGACTGATCTCTTGACTGATGGGCCAGTATCTGCTTTGCTACATCTTATTCGTTATGTTCTATTTTGTTGTAAAAATACAGTAACTATTCTATTTACATGCAGTACGTTATTTAAGAATTTGGTAGATAACTTATGCATTCTGAGTCTCAAGTGGTGGTGTGTTTACAAATGGAGAAAATGAATATTGTTCTTGGCATGAGAGAAGCATCTTGTGGCTTGAGGTTCAGCTGAACAGTTTCAGGCAAGGTTGTAGCGTAGTAGAAGAGAATCCTGGAACATTTTGGTTGTTCCAAATGTTAGTTAAAATGAACATGAAAGAATCTAATGGAATGAGTAGGGCAGGTCTGGTTCACCTCATCCCTTTCATCTCTTCTCTATACGGCCTGTGCATCTGTCTTTCTGATCTCCTTCCTTCCTTCCTTCCTTCCTTCCTTCCTTCCTTCCTTCCTTCCTTCCTTCCTTCCTTCCTTCCTTCCTTCCTTCCTTCCTTCCTTCCTTCCTTCCCTCCCTCCCTCCCTCCCTCCCTCTCTCTCTCCCTCTTTTAGTTTCATGCTGCCATTGTTTCTGCTCTACTTCTGTTCAACCACACCTTACTTAAATAACTGGGCTTAGGCTGGATATGGCCTATCCTGTTCTGCACATATCCAGTTTTTACTATCTGGATAATAAAATAGAGAGTTACATATTATGGTTAAATGTAACTTTAAATTAAAGGTCATCATAAGAGAAACACAAAATGTTTAGTGAAAAGGAAGTTCTAATTCATACACCAAGAAAAGTCTCCTTATACTCGATAACAGCAACTAGTATAGAAGGAAGGAAAACCAAGTGTATTTTAAAACTTAAAATATCAGACAGAGGCCTCACTGACAGAAAGAACTGGATAGAAACATTCATTTGTGCCAGAATGAAAAAAAAATGAAAATAAAGGAAAAAAGCTCCAGGGTTTCTTAATGTATCATATGCCATCAATTGCTAATTCCTACTATAGGTCTGAATATCATTGGGTTCCTGGTTCACAAAAGCAGCACCATTTCAAACACAAAGGTGAATGGAAGGGACATTTTCCCCTGCTGGAAACTTGCCTTCTATGTTGATTCCTTACATTCTTGGAAAAAATACAAAACTAAGTGAAACTTAGTTATTCTATAGGTATTTAAAATTCACATTCTTAAATCAGAACATATAACCAGACTAATTTAACACAGAGAATTTGTGCCACAGAAGTTAAGATGAAGAGATCCTGAATATGTTGTCTTGTTTCCTAAATTTAAAACATAGATTAAGGGACTTTAATAACAATGTAAGACAAAAGTAAAACCATTCCTAATGAAGCAGATTTTTAGCTTTGAAGCATGACATGAGTTTTTAATATTTCTACCTTTGTTTTGGCTTCAAAATCAGTATTTACAATAACGATAAGTGTGCTACCTTATAATTCCACTGTAGCGCACATTTTTTCCAAAGTGTTCCACCATATATACTGAAATAACCATACCTTGTTATTTCAAGTTTGAAACAATAGTACATTTTAGAATTGCCCCTTGCCACACCTTGGAATACAAGAAATGTCTGGTTGAGATGAACGAGAACTCCATGTGGGCTGTCCCCACAGGGCTTGTCCCTTCAGAAGCAGCTCTTTATAACTTGTTACAGCAACATAACTAATGCATTACAACGTCGTTTATCTTTCCTAAGACTGCATCTCAAGATGAGCAACTTAGTGGATAAATGGAGGAAGATGTTTGTCAAATTAATAACTTAGCAGGGTTATCTAAATCTTTTTTTGTAGCATAAAGGAAAAAACACCCACGTATTTCTGCATCTTATTCGAAGCTTAGTAATAAAGTAATATACTTTTTTGCCATAATCCCATAGAGAAGAACTTATACAATATTTATACAGTAGTTAAATCACTGTTGTTTTTTCTTCCATCTGAGATTGTAAATACATATATAGATAATTTTATTTTGATCTGTAGTCTTTTGAAATGTGTATTCTCATATTCATTCTCTGTTTTCTGTAGTGCAAATGTAGAAGAGAATGGACATAATACCTTTATGCCACAAAAAGGATTCTCTGCTGGAGATACCGTTGCAAATATGGGGATAGCTGAGATACTACCTAAACCAACTTTTCCCTCCCAGACCATTCAAGCATCAGAAGACTCATCAGTGGTACCAACTCCTGTGAAAAAATCTGGAAAATCCAAACAACAGTTAGATATAAAAGCTGAGTTGGAGAAGAGACAAGGAGGAAAACATTTGCTTAACCTTGTAGTAATAGGTATATTTATTTTGGTGCAAAAATGAAAAATATGCGTAGTTCCTTTTTTCAGTGACAGATGTAGAATGTCTTCTAAAACAAATTAATCCGTGATAATAATGTGTTTCTTTTTTAGGACATGTTGATGCAGGAAAAAGTACTTTAATGGGCCATTTGTTGTATCTTCTGGGTAATGTGAACAAGCGAACAATGCACAAATATGAGCAAGAATCAAAGAAAGCGGGAAAAGCATCATTTGCTTATGCATGGGTTTTAGATGAAACAGGGGAAGAGAGAGAAAGGTGAGAAAAACTACCCTTTTACATGAAAATTGGCTGTGGTAGCAGTGGTAACAGCAAAGTTGTTTTTGAGGTTTCTTTGTACTGTGTACTCAGAATATATATATAAAAGCATATATGATTAAACTTTGTCTAATTATGATATAAAGCTATGGTTTTTACAAGAAACCTAATATACATAATTTTAGGGTAGTATTTCTGCTTCCAGGAAATTTTATTTTACTGAGAGACCCCAGAGTAGATCCAAATACAATTAAGTGATATATTAGTTAAAACTCTCTTGTGTGGTAATAACTTGTTCATATAATGTAACATGTAGGCTAAAATGGCAGATCAGTGCATGTTTATTCATATCACAATTATAATTGGTTTTCTCATATCATATGCTCTTACCCCTAACCATGATCATTTATTGCACCAACTTTCCCAACTTAGCTAAATCATTTAATTTTGATTTTAAATACGATGGTTTGAATGCCCTCACTATCACTTCAGTAATATTTATATTTATTTACTCTTCTGCTTAACTCTCACATTCTGTGGGATATTTTTGACACTAGTTGATCAAGAAGATGTGAATATATGAAAGACTAGAAACCTCTTACGGACTTTTTGCTGAAAATGTAAAAAATGAACTGGAGATTTATAAATTAAAAAGGGTTGAACATGGGAAGAAGTGTATTAACATGTAAAATGTAGGCGAAATACTAAGATTTGAAATAGCGTTTTTATATTTTATTTCTTTTCTTTCTATATTACTTTTCATATATTTTATTATTTTTTCCTTTTAATCTTTATATCATTTCATCTTTTTATTTCTGTGAAAATATATAATAAAAATTATATATAGAAAAAGGAGATAGGACAGTGATGGCAAACCTTTTAGAGACCGAGTGCCCAAAAACTGCCCCCCCCGCTCTGCTTCCTGCCCCCCCGCAGGGCCACGCACCACCTCCATGGCCCACTGTAGATCGCCCAGGCAGCTCTGCAGCGCCACAGCAGCCATGCCCTCCGCCCACACCCCGCAGCATCATCTGCACGCTATGGGGCGCGAGGGCAGAGTCTTGTCCCTGCTGCCCAGCTACGTCCTTGGCTGTGCTGCTCTGTGCGGGCCGCGCCCAGGGGTGACTCTCCTCCAAGGGGGCTGCTGGGGAGGGGGCTGGGGGGGAGGTGGGGTTGGGGTGACAGCGCACGTGCCCACAGAGAGGGCTCTGAGTGCCGCCTCTGGCACGTGTGCCATAGGTTCGCCACCACTGAGATAGGCTATACAGATTAATTTTGAATATAATTATAAATTATCCATTATTTGCCTGTTCATTATTTGTAGGGGAGTGACGATGGATGTAGGTATGACCAAATTTGAGACAAAAACAAAAATTATTACACTAATGGATGCTCCTGGCCATAAAGACTTCATTCCAAATATGATCACAGGAGCTGCCCAGGTAAAGCCTTTCCTAGTATCCTTTGTCATACATAAAGCACTTATAGATTGAATTGTAGTAATCACAGGCAGTTTGCTTTCCCCATATTATATATATTACATCATGGTTGCAAATTTTATTGTGACAATGGGAATAAATTATTCTTAAAATATTATTACTTTACTGGGGATAGTGTAAAATGTTATTTTTGCACGTTATAATTCTATCAACAGAATGAGAAATGTTGTGGTGTTCCACTTGAAGTGATTTAAGTAAGCCTATCTTTATGATAAGGCAACAATACGAAAAATGTAAAAGCATTTTAGATGTATCTAGACTTTGTATGATTAACCTATGCCCAAGAAATACAGCTAATCAAGTGGTTTTCCTTAGGCTGATGTGGCTGTATTAGTGGTGGATGCCAGCAGAGGGGAATTTGAAGCTGGTTTTGAGACTGGTGGACAGACACGAGAACATGGTCTTTTAGTTCGATCGTTGGGAGTAACACAGCTAGCAGTTGCAGTCAATAAAATGGATCAGGTATTGCCTTGAATTTTTCCCCCCAAAAAAACTTCTTTTATCAATATAGATTTGTTTTATAAATACGCATGAAGAGAACATAGAGAGAGGAAGAGAAAGGTTTTAGATAATATTCACTTTGCAGTTAATCTCTAGTATCTTTTTAAAAATGATACCTAAAGCCTAAAATAGAAGAAAATGGTGTAAGTAGGATATATTAATAAAGTATTTGCTTGCATTTCCTGTTAAATGATAGATTAGCCACACTGATACTAGCTTGTTAATTTCTTCAGTGTGCTTAGTTTTTTTGCTTCGTTATACTATTATTAATCTAATACTTTAAAATTAAGAAATAAATGTTAATGCTTAAATTTTGTTATGAAACATTGCTTGATATAGTTAACCTCCTAGAATAATCATTCTATGTTGTTATATAGTTGCAATTAATATCATTCCTTAAGAAATGTTAAGTCTACGTCACCTGCGTTTTTAATTTAGCTGGCAGTTAAATACATTTTAAAATGTAGCACATCACATTTTCTACTACATTGCCATCTTAATTGGATAAAGAAAAGCAGCAAGGGAGAGGTTCTTAATGACAGTGATATTTCTTGGTTGATAAAAGATAATTTTCATTTGTACTGGAGTAATGTCCAAATACATTCCTGTTCCTCAGTAAAGTATTATGTTTATATTATAGGTCAATTGGCAACAGGAACGATTTCAGGAAATTGTTAATAAACTCGGACAATTCCTTAAGCAAGCCGGTTTTAAGGTAAACAAAAGGTTATAAAATAAAATAAAAAATAAAAGCTTTCAGTAAAACATGGAGTACAAAAAATAAAAATGTAAACACGTGCAATATCATGTTAAGAATTCTTAGCTGACAGTTAAAAACTTGATTAAAAAGAGCCACTTTGGTCTAATGGTTAAGGCACCAGGCTAGAAATGAGGAGACTATGAGTTCTAATTCTGCCTTAGGCATGAAAGCCAACTGGGTGACTTTGGGCCACTCATTCTCTCCCAGCCCAAACCACTTCATAGGGTTGTTGTTGTGAGGAAAATAGAAGGAGGAAAGTGTGTTCACTGCCTTGAATTATTTGTAAAAATAATAAAGGCGGGATACAGACAGACAGACAGACAGATAAAGAAAGAGAGAGAAAGAAAGAAAGAAAGGAAAGAAAGAAAGAAAGAAAGAAAGAAAGAAAGAAAGAAAGAAAGAAAGAAAGAAAGAAAGAAAGAAAGAAAGAAAGAAAGAAAGAAAGAAAGAAAGACTGACTGACTGACTAAGGGGGTTCTTCATGGGAGAAATGTTCCCTTAGATAGCCAGGTCTAATTCATCAGGGCTTTAAAGGTCAATACTTGCACCTTAGATTGTGTCTGATAAGCAAGTGGAGGAATCACAATCCTAGTATTTTGTGGTGAGTAGCAGTAGCTGCCACATTTTGTATGATTTGAAACATGTATCCCTTTCAAGGGTGCAAAATGTCGTGTAGTCAAAATGGGATATATAGCCAAGGCATGGATTGGATAACCAAATAAGGAATGATTGTAGTTGCTTCCCTGGCTATAATTGTTAAAAATTACTTCTCACCATAGCAAGCACTTGGGAATTTAATGACTGCTGAGGATTTAATTAATGAAATAATTAATATACCCACCCATCTCACCTATGTGACTAGGCAGAGTTCAATAAAGCAACCAGATAAAACAATGGTAGAACAAGAATATAATACAACAGTTAAACATTTAAAACTGTTTAAAACCCAGATATATAAGGCTGTTGAAGAATGGATCAGCATCCTAAATATAGTACATGTGACTTGTGGGCTCGCTAATTCCTGAGATCCCCAAATTAGTTGAAACAATCAGGGTTTGAGGTATTTCCTAAATGCCAAGACGGTTGGTGCTAATCACACCTGAGGGAGAATGATGGTCCACTGGATCAAGGAACACTCCCAAACACTGCCTTTGCTAGAGGGAATATAAACTCATCCAAAGTAGACTTAACGGCACTATTTACCAAGAGTGCTACTGTATTATTTGGATTTAATTTAATCTCATTTTTTGCCTTCTAGCCTCTAAACTAAGTTAGAGAATTTGAAGAGTATAAATTACTTCATTGGGGTTGGATAGCAAGGAGCAGTAGAAATAGATGTCACTACCGTATCAACCTCCCAGTTGATTTGTGTAGATATTGAACAATTGATGGGGCAAGATGGAGTCTGTGGGACACTGTGGGACAACAAAGGATTGGTATTCCCAAATCACCTTCTGGTCATGTCCCAGTATGAAACGCCAGAGCAACTACAAATCAATGCCTTCAAAATCAGCTGCCTCCAGACAGTTGTAAAAGGTATAATGATTGAGGGTACTGAAAGTTGCCATGATGCTTTTGAGAACTGGGTGGACTTTATTCCTCCAATTTATTTCCCAGCATTATGATTATAATCTATGGTGACTGCATGATCCAAGGAAAAGTTGCATCTGCTTTCTAAAATTGCCCCAGATCACCTTTCAGAAATTGAATCAGTCAGGACAAAAATGCCTTTGGTACAAGAACAAGAACAAGGGTCATATTCTGTAACTTTAACAGAATATGACCCTATCAACAGTGCAAGGGACAGTGATTTGAATGATTTCTACAGCTCTATTGCTTTTTAAAATGGTCTTAGTTGTCTCTGAATTTGAAACTATATCAGTTAACTTTAATATATGAGGTTTTAACAACTCTCATGAAAAAGCAATTATTCTTAATTTGAATTTCAGATGCTTGTATTTAATAACACAGATTTAATTATTAATTTTACATTGCAAATTGAATATTTAATTCAACCAGGAATCAGATGTAGCTTACATCCCTACCAGTGGACTTGGCGGTGAAAATCTTGTCACAAAAAGTCAAACAAGTGAATTGGCAAAATGGTACACAGGAAAATGTCTGCTGGAACAAATTGGTAAGTATATACATCTTTGAAGATTTGAAAACTGCTGCAAACACAGTACCAATAAACCATATTACACTCCGAGTAAAATATATGTCTGTTAACACAATATATATTGATTTATTTATAGATTCTTTCAAGCCACCTCAAAGATCAGTTGATAAACCATTCAGATTATGTGTATCAGATGTTTTTAAAGGTATGTAGTAAAGTCTTCCCAAATGGATTTACAAAAGAGGTTTGTTAAAGTTTGGATAAATCTTATGAGGGGGGGCAAAAGAGAATGAAAAAACAAGTTCTGCATTACTCGGATGGACTAAAATTAAAATTGTTAGAAGTAAAAGGAAGGAATATAAAGTTGGTTTGTTTGATCCAGGTTAAAAGAGATACGTTGTTCCTTCCTTCCTTCCTTCCTTCCTTCCTTCCTTCCTTCCTTCCTTCCTTCCTTCCTTCCTTCCTTCCTTCCTCCCTTCTTTCTAATTTTTACTAATGCAATAATAATCTTTAATAAAAATATTTTTAGAAGTCTCTCCAAAATTTTTTGTAAACGTCTGAAAGTAGTATTTTACAAAAAGCATGTTAGAAAGTGCTTCTCTTTAAATCATTTAAGCAACAACATTCTTTGCAAGATTTGTGCAGCTACTTCAAAATCTGTCCCTGATTATCTGTTCATGGAAGCGCAAAATGTTCCCTGGAATGTTCTATTCATACAGAGATATATTTTGCACATACCTAGAGACATCTGGAGATAACTTTCAAATCAGCTGTCAGGCTTTACAAAGAACAAAATTTTTCTAATTCTTGACTGATCATTTAGCCAGGAGGCATGCAACCTAGCTCTCTTTATAAAACTTAAGTTTCTCTTTTTGTACAGCTAATCCCTAAAACCTTCTAAGAACAATAAGTGGCTAGAGGATTCAGAGCTTATTTTGGTGTTTGTGATAGCAGCACAAAATTATTTACACAGCATAAGAGCACCATGTGCACCTATTTGCAATTTTTGGTAACGATACTACAAAGTACTCTTTTTGTGTATGAGAGAGTTGTACAAAGAAAAGAGCAGATGAACTAAAATGCATTCCTGTCTTACTCCTCTTCTTGCTACTGTTGAAAGTCTAGGTCAGTGTTTCTCAACCTTGACAATTTTAAGGCATGTGGACTTCAACTCCCAGAATTCCACAGCCAGCAATGCTGGCTGTGGAATTCTGGGAGTTGAAGTCCACATGCCTTAAAATTGTCAAGGTTGAGAAACACTGGTCTAGGTGGCCTTCAAAGGAAGATTCATGGGAAGCTAATTATAGCACCTTGCTTGTAAGGTGACAAGAGCACATTCTAAAATCTCATTCTATTTTATATACAATGTTTAGTGCTTATAAGTATAAAACAATTTTCTGTATGGTACTCCTATGGGGAAAAAAACCCTTTTCCTCAAACCATTTCACTATGCATAGAAAACAAACACACGTAAATGTAATTTGGATCTTTTTGTCTTAATTCAGCAAGATTAATTTAGGTAGTCTCTGGGTAATGATGGCAGTTGGGTCCAGAATTTCTGTTGCCAAACGGTGCGATTCCAAAGTGCAGCATCGCATGACCGCATCACTTAGCAACAGCAATTCCAGCAATCCTCGCTGCTGTTGTAACCTGAGGACTCTGGATAATTTAAGTGAGGCATTCCCGTTAACTTTGTGTGTGGGAAACCAGCAGGAAAGTCATAATCAAGAACTGGGTATCAAGCGTCCGGTTGATGATCATGTGACTGCAGGGAGCTGTGATGGCAGGAACTCTGAGAAATGGTCATAAGTGCCGTTTGTTCAACACCATCGTAACTTTGAATGGTTGCTAAACAAATGATCATCACCCAAGAAGTGCTTCTATGTATATGCTAAACCAAACGTGACGAAATGAATAAATCTGTGAGTAGGCTGGAAGCAGAAATTCCCAGGATAATTCCAGCAGAGTAACTTTATTTTAAAAAGGTTTACAATGTGTCAAATTGTGTATGAATTGTTATTTACTGTCTGAAAGTAATTAATTTAGGTGTATGTGTGCGTATTGGGGACCAAAAGCATATTTCAAATAGCTAATTTTTATTATTATTATTATTATTATTATTATTATTATTATTATTATTATTATTATTATTTTATTTTTTATTATTGAAAGTTTGAGATAAAACAAAACAGAACAGAACAACCTACAATGGACTTCACCCCCTTCAGACCCAGTAAACCTAAATTGAGATAATGGAAGGAGGAGAGGGAGAGAAACACGGTCAGAACACGGGGAAAAGATTTCTGTAATCAGTGTTTAGTTTTCATTGTAAAGCAAATCTGATTAATTTTGCAGTTCTGTTCTTTTGAAAACTCGATCTTTACTAGCCTGAGTTGAAATCAATAGTGTTACTTTATCTTCAGTTAATTTTCTCAAACAAATGTCTTTGTTCCAGATCAAGGATCAGGATTCTGCGTGACAGGTAAAATTGAAGCAGGATACGTCCAAGTTGGGGAACGACTCCTTGTCATGCCTCCCAATGAAACTTGCACTGTGAAAGGTACAGTATATGAATTGAAGGGGGTTTTTTTTTCTCTTGGACTACACAATAAACAGTTTCAGAAATTGGTAACAAAAATTATCAAAAGCAAAATCGTACGGATAACCCTCGACTTACGACTACAATTGGGACTCAAATTTCTGTCACTAAGCGATGTGGTCGTAAAGGAAGACATCATGTGACCACATGACTTAAGTAACAGCAGTCCCAGTTGCCATCATTAACAGAGAACTGAAGGTCGTTAAGCGAATATGCACCCCAAGCCAAGCCATCCTGGGCGTGGTCCCTCCAGTCCTGCACTTGGAGACCTGCTGCCCTGGCTGATAGAGAGAGGGAGGGAGAGAGAGGGAGGGAGAGAGAGAGAGAGGGAAAAAAAATAAATATTTTTCTGGTTATATGTAGTTAAGGTATATATTATGCTGCTACTCATTCGTTTGTTTTGTTTTCATGTTCTTTTTTCCTCTCTGAGATAGGTTTTGCATTTGTATTATCATAAACACGGTATACTTAATGTTTCTTAAGATTATAAGATCCTATCCTAATTCTTGGACAGAAATGTTTTGGATAGGAATGTTTAAATGGTACACATGATACTAGAATGAAACATAACATGTTATAAGAGGAAATCAGAGGTTTGTGTAGAGTTAGATCTGCGTGATTTTTGGTATCTACACTAAATATCCAAAGTTTATTCAGAAAGAGAGAGAAAAGGATCTAAAGATTTCTATAAGAGATTTCATATTTGCATTTGATTATCTGTATATATCACAGAAACTCTTCAATCATTCTTTCAAATAATGTAGGGGTTTTTTAGAATACAGTTTTGTGGCCTGCATTATGCACATGTATATGTGAAATGACATACAGAAATGTTTTCACTTATTTGTGGAAAAATGAAAGCAGATAACTCAGTCTAAAACTCAGGTTAAAAAGCTGTGGACTTGTTGTATACCTCTGTGCTGTGTGACACCCATAAAAGCCTAGTGCTGGGACTTGCAGAAAACCATGAATAAGCAAAATATTTATAGATAATAGAGGTACCTGAAAATAAAATGTTTCTCTGATTTTAGTCAACAGGCTTTCCTATCACTTCATTCATACTGAAAACTGAGGAATAGCAGTTGATGCAGCAGAGTTGCAGAAACAGTTCTTTGTAGCTGTTAAACCAAAGTAGTTCACTATTTAGTACTGGTTTTACTCATTTCTAGGAATTGCTCTACATGAGCAGCCAGTGGATTGGGCTGCAGCTGGAGATCACGTTAGTCTCACTTTGACTGGCATGGATATCATCAAAATCAAGTGAGTGCATAATAGTGTTTGACTAAGCAAACCGTTTATGTTTAACATAACCTCTTATAACCGTTGTGTCTGATAATAAATGGTTTAACAGATGCAGAAGAAGCATGTGGGAAGCTTACATGCATCTTTCTACCCATGATGGTGCAGATTCACTAACTCACGCAAAATGCACTTTGAACTTGGTAGTGTTCTTCATCCTAATTAGATTTTGGCAGTTGTTTGACTAAAAAAAACAAATGAAGAGATACTTCACAATTTCTTATAGTATTCATCTTAATCTGTAGGCAACAGTATATAAAGTACTCAAAAATACTTAAGTAAAACTGGTGTTTAAATTCCTTGCTGCTGAAAAACAGTAAATTTAAAATTACAGGCAGACTTAATTTGCTAAGGAACAGAAACACGACACTGCTACCAACTGAAATAAATATGAGAACTGGGCATATCCATGATGAGTTGTTTCATTGCAGCAGAGTTTTGAGGAAAACACTCCCTCAGGTGCTTTGTGATGCAGCATAGCCACCTTGCTTCTAAGAAATAGAGAACAAGCTGTGAAGGACCCACTACATTTTGGCAAGCTTTTGTAGAAGAGGTACTGCTCACTCTTTCAAAACATTTGACAGGTGCAGGAACTGATATCCTACTCTGCCTCCCCCAGATTCTTGCCAAAAAGTTTGGGAGACTGGTGTGGAGGAGGTGAGCTGCTTTGACAAGTGATGGGGGGGGGGGGAAATGTGCTGCGCTCCATATCTGGCATATCTTGGCTTGTCCCAAGCTGTGGTAAACCGTAATAGGGAATATGTTTCTTTGCCTGCCATACCCTCTATTCTGGATCTTGAACTGAATTGCCTTCCAATTCAGACCCAGATAGATAACGCAACAAAATGGATTTAAACAAATCTTTAATCCGAGAATCCTTAACAGAAACTTACATTCCTGAAGATGCGTCCAGTAGTGAACATTTGTCCATTATGTCAGTAAAATCAATAATTCCTCCATATTCACTTTTGCCTGATTACATTCGATATCCATGCGTGCTGCATGGTTGGTTTGCACAAAGACAATTAAACACGAGCTGGCACGTAGCCAGGATATCCTGTGATGAACTTTAGTGGCTCCTCCTACAGACTTGTTAACAATGGGATTCACTGAATAGCTAAAACTACATTACCCATAAGCCATCCCTTAAGGAGACAGCGCTTAACCCAATAAATGCCAAACATTCTAACATGCAGATCTATCTAACTGATGGGTCCAGAACACCCTGTCCTCATGTCATGCTGTCAGTATGCACGTGGACCCTTTTCTAACTATAGTATGAACCTGGAAGGAAAGAGTCAGGGGCTTTAAGACAGGGGTCTTCAAGCTTGGCTCTTTTATGACTTGTGGACTTCAAGTCCAAGAATTCCTCAGCCAGTCTGCCTGGCTTAGGAATTCTGGGAGTTGAAGTCCACAAGTCATAAAAGGGCCAAGTTTGAAGACTCCTGCTTTAAGATAATGCAGAATGCTTAGTTGAAGTAAATGACATTGCTGCTTTGCTTCAAGAAAGATTCTCATTGTTTCTGCAGTTGGAATCTCTTCATCAAAGTTAAATCTATAGTTTAAAGGGTTTAATAGTGATTTTGCATTCTAGTATAGGCAATATGGTTTGTAATCCATTTTTATAAGTAAAACACATTTTGCACAACTGCACATATTCATTCTTTCTCTTGGTTAATGCATGTTTTCTGAAATAATTATGAACTTAAGGGCACCCTTTGGTTCAGTGTGGTAGATTTCAGAGGAAAGTAGCTGCCACATCAGTGATGTGATCATGTGACCTCCTTAGACTGATAATAGCATTGCGTCAGGGCACCACCACCACCACCCAAATACGGGTAGTCCTTGTTTATTGACTGCCTCATTTAGCAAATATTCAAAATTACAATACTTTGTTGCAGTTGTGATTTTCTGTTTAGTGACCATGGCACTTAGCAGCAGAGTTGCATGTCCCAATTGTGATCATCAGGCAAGAACAACCTGTAAAGTGTAATTACAGAGGCAAAGGAATCTAAACAAGAATACATTCTTGCCCCACAATTATTTAATTTATATATTAATCACGTGACTGACAATTTTCCTATGGCAAAATTTCATCCTCCCTTTCTTGCTCAATTGTCCTATTCCCATTCTTCTGTATATTGATAATATGGCCATTCTCTCTGTAACACATATGCTGATGTTTTAAAACTTAGTTATTTTATTGCTTTAGGGAGCACTTTGAAATTAATTATTCTAAAGCAAATGTTAATATTGACAGAGGGCAGTAGGAAGGGAAGATTCTTCCAATCTTGTTTTTTGTCATGGCCCATAAACCTGGGCTAGCTGATTTATGTTATGGCATGTCATGGTATCATTATCAGTATATATTTCATATGTTGTCTGTTGTCTCTTGCAGTGTTGGTTGTATATTTTGCTGTCCCAAGGAGCCAATTAAAACCTGCACACGCTTCAGAGCTCGTGTTCTTATCTTTAATATTGAAATACCCATCACCAAAGGATTTCCTGTGAGTGTAGCATTTTTTAGGGATTTCATTTATATTTTAAGTATTATTTTCCTGAGATTTTTCAAACGGACTCAACGGTGCTGAAAGAATTTTACATGCTGATGTTTTCTTGCCATTCTGAGCGCAAAGTACGGAGATTATAGCAGTCTAGGAGAAGATGGCTATATAGGTAGTCCTCAGCTTACAGCAGCAGTTGTAACCGGATTTTCCATCATTAAGTGATGCAGTCATAAAACACAATCACTTAGCAACAGCAAGCCCTGGAGACCTGGTTACTGTCACTAACCAAATTTTATCGTTGTTAGGTGAGACAACTTTCTGCCAGCTTCCCACAACCAAATTAATGGGGAAACGAGCAGGAAGTTGCAAGTTCCAGGTAGTTTGCGATCAGGCTGGCAGGCAGTAAGTGGTTGCTACCAGTGGTGGGGGCGGGCAGGAGGGGGTATTTGAAGTTATGAGGGAGGCTTGGGGAGGTTTTGTGTGAGGGAGGCATAATGAGAGTGAGAGAGGGAGGGGAATAGGTGTGAGGATGAGAGTGAGGTGCAACGAGGCTTAGGAGGATGTGGAGGCACAGCAAGGCAGGTGGGAAGGCATCAGGGAGAATGTGCGAAGGATGTACAAAGATGCAAGGGGATGCATACAAGTGTGAGGGAGGTGAAGGAGGGTTCAAGAATGTGCCCAAGGGTATGAAGGAGATTTGAGGGTCAGGAAGGGGGTGTGAGAGGTAGGATGAGGCTTGGGAAGAGTACACAAAGGGGCATAGGTGTGTGTGCGAGGCACAGTGAGGCTCGGAGGTACACATGGGTATATGAATAGTGGGGAAGCCCTGGCGAGGCTCAGGGTGTTTGTGCAGAGATGCACAAGTGAATGATGTGACATGAGTCTTGAAGGGCTGAGGGAGGATGGATGGATCGGGAGATTTACCTCAGTGACTTGCTAGTTTCCTCAATGACTTTCAGAGGAAGCTAGCAGAAAAAGTCACGAATGACGACCGCGTGATGGCAGGGTGCTGCAGCTGGTCATAAATGCAAGCTTGCTGCCAAGCACCCAGAAGGCAATCATGTGACTGAAGGTGTGCTGGGATTGCCAGAACTCTTAAGGACCTGGTCATAACCATCATTTGTTCAGTGCCATCTTAACTGTATTCGCTGATGGAATGGTTGTAAGTTGAGGACTACCTGTATTACAATAATTCAGAGGAATTTCAGAGTACTGATAATTGAGAAAATAGGGAAGCATAATTTTATATTGTACAATAAAATAAAAATGTAGAATGATCAGGATTAAGGCAAAATCTCCTCATGTCTTTTTATTTTGTATTCAAGAACTTTTTTTTTTCA
The DNA here is from genome assembly GCF_001527695.2 of Protobothrops mucrosquamatus. Lineage (NCBI taxonomy): Eukaryota > Metazoa > Chordata > Lepidosauria > Squamata > Viperidae > Protobothrops > Protobothrops mucrosquamatus. The sequence continues at coordinate 39,789 of NW_015386151.1, read as the reverse complement.
GGAAAAGCTGTATTTTGTCAATTGTTGACAATGGTTAAAGAATGTGAATTAAAATGCAATTTTATTTTAGGTGCTCTTATATTTTCAAACTGTAAGTGAGCCTGCTACTATTAGAAAATTATTGAGTGTGCTTCATAAGAGTACTGGTGAAGTTGCCAAGAAAAAACCTAAGTAAGTATGTTAAGGTAATTTGTTACTGTACAAATATCAATGTCATTAATATAGTTTAAAATCTTTTGAAAATTGAAATTATGAATTAATTAAAACTGGTAGAAATTGAATGTAAAACCAGTAACCATGCTGTATGTTAAATAATTACTGTTACATTAATGCCTACAGAGTATTTTATTTGTATTGATAAGTGTAATGCTAAAGTATAAGGTATATTGGCAGACTGCCTTTTCTGAATTATTGAAAGGGTGTGGCTATACAAGTAAATTATAAATAGTACATTGTCACAGACTCTGATTTCAAAGTGAGACATGATTTGATAAGATTTAGAGATGGTATATTATGATTATGCTTTGGCTGCTTCTAGCTTATGTATTCCTTGGTGTGTAGATTTCTGGGAAAAATATGCTTGAAATGAGAAAGAATCATAAAAATATCACCAGATTTTGCAGTTCCTAGCTATTTCAGAGAGGGAAATGATAATTCTTTGCAGGTGAAAACGATACTAAATCTTCCGTTCTGTATATCTGAAAACACAAGCATATGGAATCGGATGGCCTTTCACAGTAATATAATTCTAATAAATACTAACAAGTTTCCCTTTCCTTGTAGGTGTCTGACAAAAGGGCAGAATGCTTTAATAGAACTACAGACCCAAAGGCCTATTGCTTTGGAGCTTTATAAAGACTTTAAAGAACTTGGAAGATTTATGTTGCGCTATGGAGGATCCACTATAGCAGCAGGAGTAGTTGTGGAGGTACAACGTTTTTGTGAATGCTTTTATAAATGCTAATTATGAAATCATGGTCTCTGTCTCTTGTTAACCATTTTTTTTAAAAAAATAAACATATGTACACTATTAACATTTGAGTAACCCAGATCTGACAATGTTAATATAGTTAGTGTGAGGACATGTTGTTAAACATTTTTAATTAAATATACATTTCTTTTTAATAAAATATAAACACTATAGAAATAATAACATTGTAGTTCCCAAAATTTATCTAGTAAAGATAAAGAAGAGAGGTACTCTTCTGTTTTGTCATCTTCCTTTTTTCTCAAGCCTGATATTTCCCTAAGCTGGTTTATAAGTAGGGATTGGTTACCTAGCATTGCATCTGCTTTTTGCAAGATTTTAATCTGTAGATTAGATTGGATCAATCCACCTCCCTTTAGCTATGTATCTGTTTGCAAAATTGGGTTGTCTCTCTCAGGATGCAGAGGCGTGATTAGATATATTTTGTGCTTCACTGTCTCTATTTTTAAATTTATTTTAATGTAAGTATATATGGCTCTTAATTTGAATCAGGACCATTTTATGCAGAAAGAGGAATGTAAACCCTCTCCCTAGAAAAATGCATGCAATGGGTATACACTCCTGATCTAGATCTTTCTTTGAACTTCTTCTTGTGCCATATCCATTATCGGACGTTGGCGATCATGTTGGCGATCCTGTTTTTATCAGCAGCCGCACGAAAAAGTGCTGCTGAGTTTTGTCCAAACCAGTCCCTTAGATTTTGAAGCCACGATGTTCTTCTGCCTGGACCTCGTTTGCCTTCAATCTTTCCCTGGAGGATTAAATGGAGTATGCCGTATTTTTCTGGGTATCGCATCACATGTCCGAAATATTCTAATTTTCGTTTTTTAATTGTTTTGATGATTTCTCTTGGCTTTCCCAGGTGGCTTATCACCTCCTCATTTCTTTGAACTTACCCAAGGAAAATATACCCTGTGATCTGATTATCATTTTGGACTGGGGCCTAGATTTTACGCATGTCTATATGTGCATTGATATTTAATTTTAAAATATTGAACTTTGATTGATAGGCTTGGTGAGACAAAACTGGAATCCAAAAGTCTAATATTGCATTTCTGCATATGCCTGAACAGCTGTAAGGACCAGTGTCCCCTCTGCACTTAATACAACATTGCAGATTAACACTGCAAGCTTGTATATTTTTTTGGGGGAAAAAATCTCTTCTCAAAGTATAATAGAGGGTTTTTTAAAATGATATTTCTGTTTTATTTTAGATTAAGGAGTGATAGTGTGCCAGGACATCTGCAATCCAGCCAAATGAAATCATACGCTCAAATATACTTCTCCGAGGAATCCATTTGTATCTGTTGAAGGAACAAAGACAATTATGTATTGGCAATTATGTATTGGGTACTCTGCAAACATTTCAAGGCCATTGTTGCTGTAGAACAATTTGCCAGCAAGGAAATACTCATTGCACTTTCTAACTGCACAAGTTTCAGCATATTCCCAAACTAAAATGTCATCCCATCAATAATTCAAAAACTGATTGGAATAATGTATTAAAAGGTGGTGATTCATCATGGGGAAAAAAGTTACTTCCAGCCTTAAAGTTTGTTTACAATATATAGGGAGAGCTGATTCTTTGCTGCATGGTATTTTATAAATTACACATCAACTGAGCTAAAATATTCGAAGTTTTATACAACTATGTTTTCAAAGAATCCTGTTTCCTTCTGTTTCAGAAAACATTATGTAACGCTGCACCTACAACCTAATTTCTTTCCATCCTAACTTTATTTAAAAAATTAAGTAGATATAGCTTGTCCAATAATGATTAATTTTATTTTTTAAATTGTAGAAGTATAATAAAGTAGTCATCTGAGCATAATAATTTTGGCTTTTTACATGGTCTTTTATAAATTAAAATCCTGACAAAAAGAGTTGGTTCTGATGGAACAAAACATACCCTCTACATGAGTTCTGTAATCGTTGTATTTAAATATAAAGCTGCTATTGCAACTCGCCAAACCCATGTCAAAACAAATAACTTTATAAAGTATAATTTTATATGAGTATCGGAATTGAATGAAGTATGTAGTCCTTCTGCATAAAAATATATTAACTGTTACTTAAAGCTTTCTTCATTTCAGTAATATGTGTATGTACAGTACATCTGTGAGTACATATGAGGGAGGGAGAAAACAGGAATAATGAATAAATATTGGAAATTGGAAATCATACTACATGTACTATAATCAGCGGTTCTAAATACAGTATATGTCTGCCTTGAACTAGATTGCTATTGACACCTCATTTTTTTTCCACACCTCATTGATAAATGGCATTTTTCCCCCTAGAAATGCTTGGAAGGAATTAAAAAACAACAACAATCTAATCCAATTCCCCCTGGGTACAGTATAGTTTTACCCACTCTGCATCATGTGTTACAGTACAATAAGCAAACATACTAAAACGGAAATAAATACTCAAAATTACTGCCAGCGTTAAGGTTGAAGTAGAATCCCCCCCAGAACACTCATAAATATGATGATGAATCCAAAGTGATTATAATGCCTTGGTAAGGCCACATTTGGAATACTGCATCCAGTTTTGGTCACCACGATGTAAAAAAGATGTTGAGACTAGAATAGAGAGAAGAGCAAGAAAGATGATTAGGAGACTGGAGGCTAAAACATTTGAGAAACGGTTGCTGGAATTGGGTGTGTCTAGTTTAATGAAGAGAAGGACGAGGGGGGACATGATAGCAGTCTTCCAATATCTCAGGGGCTGCCACAAAGAAGAGGGAGTCAAGCTATTTTCCAAAGCGCCTGAAGACAGGACAAGAAGCAGCGGATGGAAACTAATCAAAGACAGAAGCAACCTAGAACTAAGGAGAAACTTCCTGATAAAAATTAACCAGTGGAACAACCTGCCTCCAGAAGCGGTGAATGCTCCAACACTGGAAGTTTTTAAGAAGAGACTGGACAGCCATTTGTCCGAAATGGTATAGGGTTTCCTGCCTGAGCAGGGGGTTGGACTAGATGACCTCCAAGGTCCCTTCCAACTTTATTATTATTATAATGCCATTTTTATAAAGCATATAAACTTTATTGATGAAATTGTTTCTGGGATGTGTATAATTATAGTTCATTTGGCTTAGGCTGTGGATGCATGTCATTTTTTGATCCAGCCAAGGAATTATTGCCAAAAGAGGAGGAGTTGAAGCTGGCAAATAAAGAAGTATGCTCTGTAAATCACAAACTTAGTTAACAGTGCTTGGACAGTGCAAACAGTTGCAATGTCCACCTCTCAGGCTCACTTGATTTTGGAGAATTATATCGGTGGCCAGTTTGTACCATGTTCCTCATATCTAGATTCTTATGACCCATCTATTGGCCAAGTATATTGCAAAGTACCAGATAGCGGCAGGGAAGAGGTGAGTTCCTACAGAAATTTATATTCAACCTTTTCATGCTTTTGTGGAGTTGTAAAAAAAAATATATATGCATGAATTGTTTGTAATAATTGTGAACATAATAGTCCTCAAATATTGGCTAGTTTTAATATTATATTGAATTACATTTTTGCCTGTATTTCAGTATAATAGCACAGGGTTGTGTCAGCAGCTATAGCTCCAGATCAGCAGTTCAAAGTTCAACACTATTTCCTTTGAAGTGTCTAATATGTGCCGGAATGGGAATTGTGTCAAACGTCAAGGCAAAATGAAAAGAAAAAAATATTCATAGCTTTCCTTATTGGCTGCTTACTTCTTTTAAAAGGCCCAATCAAAATAATAATTGTATGATCTAATGACTGAGGTTGGAAATATAATATTACTATTCTACCCTTTTACAACTTTAACTTTGACCTTTAGCATTCAGTTCCAGTCAATCAAATGTTTGCTTAAGGATACGTAACTAGTGGTTGAAGTATAACTAGCAGTTTTTTCTAAACTTACACTGTGGAGCTTTGCTCTCTTATAACTTATTTTTGTAGGTAAACAAAATGGATTGTATATTAGATAACAGAAAAAAAATGTTTCGAGAATGATCTTGATATAGTGGTCAGCAGGACAAGAAAGCAGGAAGTTTGATTTTAGGCTTCTTGTAGTATCCAGTATGTTTCACCCTCAGCACTATATTTAAACTTTGAATCACATATCAAAGGCAGGATCAGGAGAACCAGTTCAAGCATAAAATTTGAATTAATTTTGAATTCAGTTAAATAACGAATTAAATTGATTTATTATAATTAAATTAATGGTATGTATATTTTTCTTGTCTTAGATAGCCTTTGATAGCAAATTTTAGATCAGCTTTGGGGAAGGGCATGTGCAAGCAGGCGTAGCACATGGAATGCTACTATACACTGCACAGAAAATTTCGGTTACTGGTTAGTTTGAAAATACAAGTCTAATACTATGGCACTGCTTAAAATGAAAGACATTGTGACAATTCTGCAGAGTTCTGCAGGAGTAACAGCTCAACAGTGCTGCCTAGTGGCTGTAATTCTGAATGTTAAATTGGAAAGTAAGCAAGTAAAAAATACCAAGAGAACTAAAATGATCCTTAAAGGCAGTGGTGGGATTCAAATATGTGAACAACTGGTTCTCTGTGTGGATGCCGCTTCCAGAAGTCCATTCTGGGCCAGGGCAACAAAAAATTAGCTACCGGTTCTGCCGAAGTGATACGAACTGGCTGAATCCCACCACTGCTTGACAGGATAATTAAAACATATACAAATACATGTGCCTATTTATCAATTGGGATGCCTTACCCTTCTAATTCAAATATATTTGGCATAACTTGAATAGAGCTGTTCAGTTTCTACCTTTAATAGTCATATGTCTAGATCAGTGATGACGAATCTCTGACATATGTCAAAGGTGACACATCACCACATTTTGGGTGACACACCAGTGTTAACCAACGCCCTCCAACTATTCTTGGAAAGCATAACCCACTCTCATTTTTGGAGGTTGTGGAGGCCGCATGGAATGGGGTATGTCTCTCATGGTCTGCTGATGCTCTGGAAGTTGTGCGAGAGGGTCTTGGCCTTTGGATTCTCCAAAAAACATGTGAGAACAGGGCATGCTTTCGTATGATTTTTGGAGGCTTCAGAGGCTGCTTCAAGAATAAAGGCCTTGTGTGACCTGGAGCAACTTCAGGTAGATGGCAGGGAACCTGTCAACAAAAAGAGAGCACCACCTGAAAGTTAGCAATTCATGGCAGCACTGGACTGTGGGAAGCAATCACGCCTTGGGGAATGGAGTGACACGGCTTTTTTGAGTGGCAGCCGTGGTGCTAGCGCTATAGTCGAAGCTCAGGCCTTTACTTCAGGCTCAACCGTTGTGCTGTCACTGAGCTCTGTTGTTCAGTATGGTCTAGATGAGGGGAGACAGAATTGTTTCTGTTGTTTGGAGAGGAGTGTGACATGTCATCAGGGTTCAGTTCAGTATTTTCCAAATTTTTGAGATGCCGAGCTCAAAGATTTGCCATCACTGGACTAGATCAAGCTTGCCTAGGAGATAGACATTATTCTGTATTGCAATTGATAGGATGACAAAAATCCTTTCAGCTTATAACTAAGGATTATTGATTTTTACCTAACCCAGGACATAGCAGCCTTCCCTAGGTCTGCTCTGGATCTGAACTTTGGCCTCCAAGAAAGCTGTATTTTCTGCTTTCTCTTAGTTTCTGTTAATATCTAGTATCATGCAGGCTTTTGCTCATGCAAACATGTGTTTATCTATTGCATTTTTAAGGTGGAAGCTGCTGTCACAGCTGCCCAAAATGCTTTCCCAGGTTGGTCTGCCAAAAGTCCACAGGAAAGGTCAAAAATAATGAGCAAGCTAGCAGATCTTATTGAAGAAAATCTGGAGTCATTTGCGCAAGCAGAGTCAAAAGATCAAGGTAAAGGAGAAAACCTGTTGATTTCTGCCCCTAGTGATAGTGGGTTAAGAAAATAATAGCAACTCTCAGCACCAATGCCTATAGGACCAAGAGTCCATTATACTGAGGCACACCCCACATTAATTCCATATTCAGTTTCAAGACAAAGGCAATGCTTTTAAGAAATTAAGGATACATTTCTTGCTAGTGACATATATCCAGTGCTTTTTTTGTAAAAAAAAAAAAAAAAGGTGCCAGAACTCACACACGTCATACAACCCACCTTGCCTACCCTACAAGGTTCCATTCAAAAAAGGTGCCGGAACTCCATTCTGGGCGTTGTATGACAAAAAAAAGCCCTGCATATATCCAATCTCTAGTGCTGTCTGTAGTTACAGCCATTTTGTCAATTGTTCTTTCTGTAAGAATATAACTAAAATTCTCAATTGGCTTTGTAAATAAGAGGGAAAGTGGTTTTGTTTTTATTTTTAAATGTGAATGTGAGAAAAAGCCAAATTCCAGTTTGTCCATTCAAACAAGGAATAGGCAAGTTGTGTTGTTCATCTAGGGTTAATGAAAACTAGATGCAGTACAACAAATCTAGGTAGCTACATATTGCCCATCCTTTAAAATATGTGACCATCTAGATTTGTTGAATTCCATCTAGTTTTCACTGACTTTAGATCAGGGGTATCAAAATCGCCACATCACGTATCACGACGTATCACGACTTTTTTTCCATTGCCGGCAATGGGGTGGGCACGGCTTCCGTATGATGAAACTGGCCCGTGGGCCAGCAGTTTGACACCCCTGCTCTAGATGAACAATATAACTTGCCTATTCCTTGTCTGAATGGACAAATTGGAATTTGGCTTTCTCACATTCACATTTAAAGATAAAAACAAAACCACTTTCCTTCTTATTTATTGATTTATCTGGATTTGAGTCATTGTGTCTTTAGCTATGTATTCAGGTGCTGGGTTACAATTATCGCTTCTTTTTGTTGAGCTCCTTATATTTAATGCAACCTCAGACAGATACAATATGCTGGGAATAATTGTACCAATAAACTTAGCCCAGCATAGATTCTTCATAATTAAATTTCTGCATGGACAAAAGTTATTTTAGGGATGGATCTCCTTGTCTGTATTGATGTAAAGATGTACTCTCATGGTCAAATGTGGCCAGAGAGATTTATATGGATTTGCCCATAATCCTTTAATTTCCTCTTGCTTTCTTGTGTTTTTGAAGTTTTATTTTGAATATTTAATTGTCTTCTCCCCTCCACTGCTTAATAACTGGACAAGTTTCATTTGCATAAAAACTGTTCTTGCAAAAACTATTTAGAACATGAAACCTATTGGAACAATTTGTACATTTCAAAAGCATTGCAGCAATATCTTCAAGTATAAAACTATTTGGTAAATATCCTTCTGTTCCAGGAAAAAACATTACTTTTGCCAGAACAGTGGACATACCCCGAGCAATATACAATTTTCGCTTTTTTTCATCATCTATCCTTCATGAGACAACAGAATGTACACAGATGGATCACATGGGCTGCATGCATTATACTGAAAGGTCACCAGTGGGAATTGGTAAGTCTTTGTCAAAGATCTGCAGATGGTTTTTCAAAAAAAGAAAAATAATCTTTTTAGGACTAGTATAATGTTAGTAAATTTAGCTTTAGCATATTGCCATTTTATATACAGTTGTTGGAACTAAAAAAAATTTCTCGTTTTGAACTATAAAGCAGAGATACTCGGTTGCATTTGGCCAACAAAATACAGGTATCGTTCCCCAGAGTTGTTACCAAATTATGATTTTTAATGTAATAAAAGGGGGAAATATTAAATATATGACTGCTGCATAATCATAGGAAATTAGGTTTTGTTCTAGCTTTATTCACTAGTTTGAGGAATATAGTCCTTGGCATGCCATTTAAAGACTTATGTAGTCTGTAGTGAGGACATCATGTGATCACAATTCCAACTTTCTGCTGGCTTCCCCAGTGACTTTGCTTGTGGGAAGCCAGCAGGGAATATGGGAAATTGCAATCACATGACTGCATCTCTTTGAAATGCTGTAATCATGAGCCGGGTGCCAAAGCACCCAGATCATGATCATGTGACTGTAGGGATGCTACAACAACCAGAACGCCAAGTATCTGTTGTAAATTCCTTTGTCCAATACTGTAACTTTGAATGGTCACTGACCTAATGGTGATAACCCTAGAACTACCTGTAGTTTAAACAATTCAGGGCTGCAAGCATCCAGATGACCACTAGATGTCACCATTCACTTTTCAGTGTCTTTTTTTCCCTGCAGTTTAATGATCATAGACTTTTATATCTCAAACCTGGTAGCTCTCTAGTACAGTGTTCCCCAATCTTTCCCGATTGGCGGCCCGGTGTGAGGGGGTAGGGAGGGGAAGGTTTTTGTGTGAGGGTTAGGGGTTAGGAGGGGCAGGCATATGTGCACACAGATTCATTGGTGTGAGTGGCGGGTGCGAATGCCTGCCGCTCGAGCAAGTAGGGCTGTGCACTGGTTGCAACTAGGCCACAGCCCAATAGTGGGTTGTGGCTCTAGTATAAAGCACAGCTTGAAATTTTCCGTGTTTTTCTCTAACATGGGTAAGTCCATTATAATGAGGTTGCTCAATTAGAATATAATTAATTGGCAAAGAACTATACTTTTAATAATGAGCCAAACCTGTTATCTGGGCATGGCCTGCCTTGCTCTGCCTAATGATCCAATAGCTCATTATAGAACCTGAACAGTAGTTATTATTCGACATTTCCATTTACTTATCTCCTTTGCAGATTGTTTAGTATTTAGAATGGGTGCTAAAGCAAAAGACTACTGAAGCCTATATAGAGCTGTCCTGCTCTGTTATCTAACTGGGTATCAAAAGAGGATCACAGATTTCCTAAGTATCAAATTTCTTGTTTAAGCAGATTTGTTCCTTTTCCCTATCTTTTTGAAAGCTGGTTTAATTAGTCCTTGGAATTTGCCACTTTACTTACTGACCTGGAAAATTGCCCCTGCTGTCATGTGTGGAAATACTGTAATTGCCAAACCGAGTGAAATGACATCTGTCACAGCCTGGATGATGTGCAAACTTCTGAATAAAGCAGGTATGCCTGAAAAATAACTCCAGTAAAATAACTACAGCAGTATACATATTGGTGATTCAGGATACAAGTAGGTAACACTATGAGTCAAAGGCTTATGTATCAAATACGCGATCAATGTAATATTCCATTGGTAGCATGTTTTTGAACACAATTGTAATGAAATATGACAACAGATTGAAAAAATATCATATAACAAGCAAAGAATATCCATCATATATAACCCTTGCGTACTCTAAAAATAGTTAGGATCATGGTATTGTATTAAAAGTATATGTTTCTGAGCTGCCAATTAAATGGAATATACTACATTAGCATGGAGTTTCATCTGTTTATGTGATTTTCCTCCTCTGCTGCCTACGAGGTTTTCCTCCGGGTGTGATAAATGTCGTGTTCGGAAGTGGGCCCAAAGCTGGAGATGCGCTTGTTTCCCATCCGGCGGTATCTCTGATTTCCTTCACTGGGAGCACACTCACTGGCCAGCAAATCATCCAGAGGTCTGCTTTGTACTGTAAGAAGCTTTCCTTGGAGCTAGGAGGCAAAAATCCAGCTATCATTTTTGAGGATGCCAACTTGGATCAATGTATTCCTGCCACTGTAAAATCCAGTTTTGCTAACCAGGTATAAACTGATAGTTGCTTGCTCATCCCTTTGCTAACGCGAGCTTTGCTTCTGAAGTTTGAGAAACTGTGGGTCCTCATAACAGACTCTAATATAAAGACTGAGTATATTATTCTGAATCAGATAATTCATTTTTTTTACTTACTGGAATTGGGCAGCTAATAAATTGCAATAAATAATGATAACATTCTGAAAAAGAGAATTAAAAAAAATCTGACTTAACAGGGCATCCTCTCTCAGTTAATGCTTATTTATTTAGCATATGGCAAGTGAGTGTTTTGATATTCCTTGATAATGATGGATAAGTGAGCACCCTTTTTCTATCACAATTCATTTTGGAATAACTCTTTCTGGTTCATATCCTCACAGTTTGCCACTCTAAAGAGTTCTCTTGCTACTGTTCTACACAGAACACCTCAAAAGATCCAGCATATAAGATCCAACATAAGATAATTCTCCACTGACTTACTTTCCTACAATGGGTTGCCCATGTCTTTTGGTGCTGTGTCTTGGGGCTGCTCACATCCTGGACTGGGTACCAGGAGGGGAGATAGTTAGTCTTTCTATAGCCTGCCCACTCTTCCTTGGAAATACCCAAGATAAAATATGATCTTCCCTTTTGCCTGTTGGAAATGAAAGCAGTAGTCCTAGAAGGAGTAAAGTGTCATGCTCCAACAATTTCTTTCCCCCCAAATTTGACTTGTCATTTGGTAAAAATGGATAGGGATGCTAACAACAAACTATATAACAGCTTGCTGGTATTTATGGCATAATTGTAAATCTTAAAGCTTGTTAATTTACTGCTCTTACTGAAATCTCGAAAGCAAATTCTTCCTTCTGTAAATTAGACAGAGTTTCACTCTGATTCTGATACACCTTTAAAGAACCTAAAAACTGCTTCAATGAAATAATGACTCCTTATTGACTTTCTCCCTTTTCTGCACATTGTTCAATCTTGTCAGGGTGAAATATGCTTATGTACCAGCAGAATCTTTGTTCAGAAAAGTATTTCTAAAGAATTCTTGAGAAGGTTTGTGGAAGCTGTTAGAAAATGGAAAGTTGGAAATCCTTCAGATCCCACAACTGATATGGGAGCATTGATAAGTAAAGATCATTTAGCAAAGGTAAACAACGTTGGAAATAGCTTTAAATTTGCTAAGTTAGCTGCAGATATGTTTCGTCCTCCTTAGAGAAAGTACTGCAATATATTGTGATAGAGATTTTATTATATCTTGGTAAATTCAGAGTGGTTTTTTAGACAAAGAATAGGTCTTCTTTTAAACACTTGTTGAAACACTTGTTTTAAGATGTTTCAGGCTCAGAGTATTTGCTAAAGCTTCCCTATCAAAATTGTTTACCATTATGTAATTTTGCCAGTTGTCAGGTTTGCCTGTGTGTTTTTTATTGTGCACACTTGTAAGTAGCAATATGACTAGCTGAAACATCTCCCTAGTGAAGTCAGATCCACTGATGGGTGCACACAGATGGAGAGAATCTGATATTTCCTCTTACCAACTTGCTTCTCAAATATATTGTCAGCAGAATTGAAGAACACATTTCAGATTCTTCTTCCAGAGCTTCAGATGTTGAAGTGTCTAAGATTTTTATACCTTTCTTAATGTAATACAGTATTGAAGGTTTAATTAATAATGCTGCATGAAATAATCACACAATGTTCCAATGATAAAATTGCATTGGCATTTTCCTGTTATAAGATGGAATGTATGTTTAAATAAATGAATTAAAGCAAATCAGCTTTTAAGAAGCTAATGTTTTTTTAAAATATCATGTGAAACACAGGAGCTTAACTAACTCATACAATATGTCTAGGTATAGATGTTATATAGTAAATATGTAGGTGTGAGAGTGTGTATTCATATGCATTGGTCTTTTATTTCCTTATTGTTATTAGAAATTACTGAATTCTCTAAATATGCTTCCTCTTTTGTTGCTGCTCCCATTAGGTGAAGAAGTATATCCAGCAGGCTCGGGCAGAAGGGGCCAAGATCCTCTGTGGAGAAGGAATAGACTCACTGGATCTTTCTCCAAGAAACCAGAAAGGCTATTTCTTGCCTCCCACAGTTATCACAGAAATTGATGATAATTCTTGCTGCATTCAGGATGAGATTTTTGGTCCTGTAGGAACACATTACCACAAACTGTGTCTTCTCCTTCACTAATCCTCTCGGTTACCTCAGTTTATACCGGACCGTCGGTGTCAGACCAGTTTGTTACACCCGGCCTATGTAGCTCAACGATTTTCTGAGGTCAGACCTAACCACACCTGGTTAACAACCGAATAGTCTCTAGACTTAAACGGGAAACCCCCTTACTTTCGGAGTGGGATAGGTAGAGAGGGAGCTAAAGATTCCTATGATTTTTTTACTGAGGTGAAAACAGTTACCATAAAATATACTGATGTGAACTGATAGGAAATAATCCGTGCCATAATTCTCTGTGTGTGTTGCTTTGTCTCTCTTGATATATTGAGAAAAATGATGGTCATAGTTTATACTTTTATGTTTGCTAAATATACTGGAGAAAGGGGCATGTGAAAATAATTATAGGAGAGCTTACAGCTGGAAAATATATGGCAGAGTCTGTCATTAGCTTTGTTTTAATTTTAAAAGAGCTGATGAGTTTTATCTGGTTTAATGTGCTGTTTTAGATGCTGATGGGACCTCAAGCAAGACATCCCCCTTCTCACTTGTATTCTTCAACAACTGCTTTGGGAAACATGCTGTCTTTGAAAATAAAGCTAAACTATGGTGCCATAAACAGGATTGTTCACCATGAATTTGTCTAATTTTTTTAAACTTTTCCAAGTTGGCAGCTGCCATTACATCTTGTGGTAGAGAATTCCATAGACTAGCTATTTGCTAAGTATAAAGGGCTTCCTTTTAGCAGTCTTAAATTGAAAATTCATCTTCACTGCATAATTCAAACTGTAGTATCCAGCTTTTCCTACTATCTGTCGTACCTCATTTAACTTGGATAATTTTAGTAGACCTTTCTAGAAGCTTCTATAGGTCTATGAAGTCATTTTTGAGACAGTGATTAGACTGAACACGGTCTGGTAAAGTATTGTGCCTTAAACATTATATAAAGTGTTATATATAATTGATTCCTTAATATTCTCTCTTTCCTAATGATCCATAATTGGAATACAGGTAGTTCTCGACTTATGACCACAATTGAGCCCAAAATTTCTGTTGCTAAGCAAAACAGTGGTTAAGTGAGTTTTGCCCCATTTTACAACCTTTCTTGCCACAGTTGTTAAGTGAATCACTCCATTTGTTAAGTTAGTAACACAGGTGTTAAGTGAATCTGGCTTACCCATTGACTTTGCTCACCAGAAGGTCGCACAAGGTGATCACATGACCCCGGGACACTGCAACGGTCGTAAATATGAACCAGTTGCCAGGTGTCTGAATTTTGATCACGTGACTATGGGCATGCTGCAATGGTGGTGAGTGTGCAAAACTATCATAAGTCACTTTTTTTCAGTGCCGTTGTAACTTTGAACAGTCACTAAACAAACTGTTGCTAAGACGAGGGCAAGCTGTATAACATTTTCTACCGCAGCCACCCACGGGATTGACATTTCCACGGGGCTATCTTGTACAGCCTTGAGATCTCTCTTCTAAGCAGTAAGGAAAGGGACAAAGGAGGATAAGAGGGGAGGGGAGGAAAAAGGGAATGGAAGCATGTTGAAATATAGAAGACCCACAATGAATACAGTGTCCATTATGTCCATTAGAGAGCAGCAAAGTGCATTAATGACATGTGCACAGGCACATATAGCAACCTTCTGTTTTGAGAAGATAAAAGTAAACTTGCTTTAGGATTGGGGAAACCTTAGAACTAAGTAGTGGGAGGGTAAAGAGATTTGTTACAACAGACGCACTTGTGAGATGCAGTTTAACAACTGCAAAAATCCTGAATTTTTAACAGCTTTTTCAACAGCTGTCTTATCCTACAAAATTGCATAACCATCATGAGGATTTGATTTAATCATTTTATGTCAAGCTGATGAGTCAATTCATCTGTTAAGCCTTACAGATGGAAATGAATACCAATCTGATTATTTAGTTATTGCCAGTTGATTCCCTGTGTCCTGAATCTAGACATGCACACAATCATGCAAAGATTTCAAATTGGTGTATCAAAATAACGTCAGCATTTTTAATAGTCGTGTTTTGGCTCAAATTCATTGTTTTCAGAAGTGACATTGATTTAAATTAGAGAATATTTAATGAAATATGTGGGAAACTGGTGGAGATGGGCAACTGCATCCAGTAAATTATTGGTATGCACGTGAGGAGAAATTAAAAGGAGAATTGAATTTCCTACAGCATTCCTATAGACTAAAGGAGGAAATACTTGGACTGCATTTTAATATGAACTGATCTAACTTACACTTCCTGAGATAAGATATGAACTAGAAGTGACATCTCCAATTGCATATTTTAAAACGATTACATACAATTCAATACACTGAGAAAACTGGATGCAAATAGTATATTATTTGAACTAACGAACATAACTTTTTTTTTTAAATTTTTTTTAAAATATATAGAAAGCAAAATGGATATGTTATCTGTACTACAGACAAGTATTATCCGGTCTGGATAGTATTAAGCTCTCTGGGGACAGAAGTTTCTCTTTTCATAGCATCATAGAGTTGGATGGACTTCCAAAGATCATGTATCACATCTAGAGATAACTATGTCGCCTTGTGGCAAGTTGTGGGGGGGAACAAATTTAATAAATGTAATACTATTAAATTTATCAATAATTTAATATTAATTATTAATATTATTAATAAAAACTATTTATAAGAGCACCTGGGGTGCAAAAAAATATAGACCACTAGATGGCACCTATTTCTATTTCCTGCCATCCAGTTACTGTGGAGAGTTTTGCAAGATATGACTCCTTTTTTGCTTCAATTTTCCTGATAGAGAGCCATCTAGATTCAATATAACCATGGTTTTCTTCCCCCATCCTAAATGCTGTAGTAAATGGAGAGATAGTGACTGGCCCAAAGTCATTCTGGAAGCTTCATGGCTGAGGAAAGATTTGAACCTGGATTTCCCACTATTGCAGTCCAACACACTAACCACAACACCTCACTGGCTCCCTCACAGATCTCCAGTGGAAGGGGACTTGAGGCCTCCCTACCACTGACTTCTTCATCTGCCCTCATCCAGCTTCAAGCTGACTGAATACAAGGGTCAGGCTTATACAGGAATAACCAGAAAGCAAAGTTCTGATTATCTCTGGAGTGGCTGGATGTTTTCTGAATTCATATGCTGTTTTCTGAGATTTTGTATTGCCAGCTAATATGGAATGTGCAGGATGGATGCCGAAGCAGGAGGAGAATAAAAGAGGTGCCAGGATCAAACCAAACAGCATCATATTTGCAGTATTCAAACTGTCCCCATTAAATACTTACAGCATCAGGAGCTCTTCTTCCACTCTGGTCTCCAGAATGCAACTCACAAAACGGCTGGACAAGTTTTGTAGCCTCGCAGCTTCTCTTACCTCCTCTACTCCCAGAGTTGTTCAGTTTAGGCATCAGCAAAGGAAGGTTAAATATTTATGAGGATTGTTTATATTCAAAAGAAGCATAGAGTGGTGGAATATAATTTAGGTTTTTAGAAAAATTTTTCTTTTTTTTCTTTTATATATTTTACCTACTCATGTAGAATAATATACTTTGTGGAGTTAGAGATACTAATATTTGTTTACTTATATCTGAATATTATCCTGGGATTAGGTTTGGGAAGTCCGGGGGGGTGGGGGGTGGGGGTTTTTTCCTATAGCATTGTGTAACATTTGTGATGTTTTTTTTTATGATGAAAAATAATAAAAATTCTATATTGAAAAAAAAAAAATATTTATGAGGATTAAGTGTCTAATAGGCACTAGGTGCCTGCTACCACAAATGGAAGAAAAAAGAGATCTGATTGGGATTAAAGATGGAAGTTTGTTTTCTCACAGTTTTCAAGGGCAAATAGGAAGAGCTAGCTTATCTTAACAGCCTCCTTTCCAGGAGTTAAATTTAACAATGCAAGTCAATCACAGGACATATGCTTTTGACAGAAAGTGCGTGCTCAATCTTGAGAAATGCCTCTGCTCATTCCCACCTGTTTAGTAGTGATGACTTTTGTATTATATACCTCTAACCCCAGTGGTGGGATTCAAATATGTGAACAACTGGTTCTCTGTGTGGATGCCGCTTCCGGAAGTCCATTCTAGGCCTGGGCAACAAAAAATTAGCTACCGGTTCTGCTGAAGTGGTGCGAACTGGGAATTAGGGTGGGGACAGATTGGGGGTGAAGACGGAATCAAAATGAAAGGAACCCTCTCCTCTTTCTTTTACCTTTAGTAGACGGGATTCAACCGTTCATTAAATCCCACAGTGACTTTGACATAACCCACAATTTATAATACATTAACGTGAGCACGCCAACTTTGAATTACCGAAGTAAGGTCAAAGGATAAAAGAGTCACGCACCTTAAACACTTTGACACAGCTAAACCTATTCTTCAAAGCTGAAAACATAAGGCATCTTTTAGCCCATCTAATCAGTAGAATTGTTTCTCTTTATAGTAACACTGATTCAATTGGGCCTTCTCTGTAGCTGCTTCTGATCACAGGCATATGCTTCCTATAGAGAAAAGTTTAACATTTCTCTGTAGGGAGGTTTTAGTCAATATCTCAAATGTGTCATGGTTCCAATAGATGAAACCATTTAAAAGAACTTCAAGGCAAGGATTTCTTCCTTAAAGAACATTTTATTTAGGAAACGACATCGGCACATACAAAGATGAACCCAAGACTAAAATCCCCTCCCTCAAGCTACAAAGTAACAAGTTGCAATTCCCACCCCAAATTGCTTTCAAAAATCACATTCACCAATTATTTCAAAACGCGGGCTCTCCTCCCAGCTTTTCAGCCCGCCAAAACTCTTATCAGCACTGACTTTGGTTCTCACACAGAAGTATTGTTATGGCTAACTGAGAAACTTAACACCCCCCCTTCCCCTCCTTCATTCTAAAATCTCTAAACTAAAATGTGGCAACCAAGACAAAATGAAAAATGGCTTCAGTTCAGTTTGTCACATTGTTGACAAAATGTTTTTGAACTAAAGTATGGAAATAAAATATAGAAATACAATGAAACATTAAATTGTCTGGGTGTCACTATATCTTACAGCTGATGGGAGGTTGTGTTTCTGTGTCTGGGGACAGGAAAGGGAGTTTTTTTCTTATGTCCACATTTTCTTTCCTGCTATGTGGACATTTTTCCATGTATAAAGCATTGTTTGTTAACTTCAGCAGGTGACTGCATCTGAATGGCTTTGCCTGGCAAGTAGAATTGGGCCTGGATTGTACTTGGATGTGAAAGTAAAAAAAACCAACAACTCTGAAGAAGGAAATAGCAAACCATTTTCAGACTATGGTCAAGAAAACTATGTAGATGTGTTCATGAAGGCACCAGAAATTGAGTTAACTCAGCAAGACTTTGTCTTATCATCTATGAAAGCTTCTTATGGGAAGTGGAGATTTTCTTTTGTTAACTAAAACTATACTGATAATATCTTTAGCTTTTCCTCACCATCATTGAGCCAAACCATGTGCAACAAGTGATTTATTTTCAACTCTGCCCTTGGTATATTAGGGTACACTTTGCTATCAACACAAAACATCTTTATTGCTTTTAGACATAACTGAGGAAGCAATAATGCAGGATCCCCACTAGAGATGTATATCATCTTCTATCCACGCATTGTAATGCCCAGATAACTTTATAACAACAAGCTTATATTGCCATAATGATGACAAGGAGACATACTAATCTAAGCCACTAGTGGAGAAATGCCTTTATATTACCAAAACCTGCACTTTCATATTCAATATTGCCAAATTAATCTGCATTTTCATCAAATTTCTCCACACACAGAGGACAGATTCACTATTACAATAGAAGAAGGCTTACAAATTCAATATTTGTAAAAATGTAATCTCTTTTGTGTGCTTTGCTTTTCTCCCTTTGCATTCATCTTGTATCATAATGGGAAGGTCCACTGAATGGCTATGTTGGGCAAAGATGCTATTACAACGCACAGTACAGAATTCCTGAATTTATATTCTATTTTGCATGAATATGGGCGAAGGAGTGGCAGAACCTGGGGGCAGGGTGAAAAGGGGGATCAACCTAGAATCCCTAGCTTGCCAAAAGCTAGGTCCAATCCTCCTTGAGTATCATTGACCCTTATCTAACTCTAAGTAGGTGCTGACCATTAGCTGAGAAGATTCCTATGCATAGGCTTTTAGCAATAAATCAGTTTAATTGAACCTTCATGTATGTACCTGACAATGAATTTTCTATAAATTCCCATTAAATTGTGGGTCTTCCACTGCTGGAGGTTTTAAAGAAAAGCTTGGACAACAATTTGTCTGGGATGGAATAAGGACTCTTGCCCTGGACAGGGGGTTGGACTAGAAGATCTCCAAGGTCCCGTCCAGCCCTATGATGCCATGATTCTATAAGTTGTAGATTTCGCACTCAGCTCAAAGTGAGGTCTGATTTCTGAGATTGTCAGGATTGTAGAAGACATCTTTTTTGGCAGTTTACAAGAGAAGGGATAAAATTAGTTTGAAGATTCAGAATTCAAGGGCTATTTTATATTTGGCTCAAGATTTGATATTCGGACTTCACCCAAAACTTCAAGTCAGAACCAAATTTACTAACCATTTAGAACGCCATCCTCTGTCTCCATTGGATACCTCTATGCCTCAAATTTATCACTCCGTGATCTCATGCTTTTTTATTTGCCTCTGAATTTGAAGACCATTTGCCCCTAGAGCAGGGGTGTCAAACGGGTGGCTCACGGGCCGATCCCTCACGTGCAAGCCACGCCCACCCCTGTTCCGCAAAGGCAAACAACTTCATGATATGTCACCCTACGTCACGTGATGCATTTGAGTTTGACACCCATGCCCTACAGAGTGCCTCAGAACAGAGTGCACTGCCAAATATGAAATTAGGGATTACTCTGGAAGACCACTTTCATCAATATCAAGTTTATTTTAGTGGTTAAGGTGCTGGCCTAGTAATAAGGACACTATGAATTCTAGTCCTGCCTTAGGCATGAAAAACTGGCTGGGGTGACTTTAGGCCAGTCATTCTCTGTCACTCCAATCCACCTCACACAGTGGTGGGATTCAGCCAGTTTGCACCGCTTCGGCAGAACCGGTAGCTAATTTTTTGTTGCTCAGGCCCAGAATGGACTTCCGGAAGTGGCATCCACACAGAGAACCGGTTGTTCACATATTTGAATCCCACCACTGACCTCACAGGCTTGTTGTGGGCAAAATAGAGGGAAGGAATATTAAGTATGTTTTCCTCCTCGAGTTAATTATAAACAATAATAATGGTAGGCTAAAAATAAAATAAAAAATAAAATAAAATAAAATAAATAACTGTCTAGTATAAGCCCAAACGATGTCACAAGTGTCATGGAGACAGGGAATGAAGATATTATGATGTTCATGATACCACTTGCTCATCCCCTATATACGGTAGTCACATGGTATAATTCATATTCTCTTTTCAGGGGGAAAAAAGGGAGTAGAAAACAAATCAAGATGGTGGAGGTAGCTTTTTAAAAATGGTTTAAACAGGTATTATATGTAGACATTGGTAAATTAATTTCATTGGAAATTTCATATCTATGTTATTTGCTATCCAGGTAGGACTGGGGTGGAGGTAGGGATTCTTGCGTGGAGAATGTTGATCTAGTTGTGATATCATCTAGCCAGGGTTTGGGATTGCAGAGATTTCTGACCATGTGTCTTTTGTGTGATTAAAAAAACAACAACATTAGAGATTGTTGTCTATGGAAATTCTCAGTCATCCAGGTTATGGTTGTCCCAAAATTGCTTTTTTTTTCAAAAGGTAACTGGAGTTTCTTTGTTTTTCCTTGAAGACATTTTGCTTCTCTTCCAAGAAACTTCCGAGGAGTCAGAACTGAAGAAGCTGCTTGGATGAGAAGCAAAACGTCTTCAAAGAAAAACCCAGAAAGTCCAGTTGCCTTTTGAAAAAAAAGCAGCTTTGGGACGTTGGAGATTATTCTATCACTTATGCACACAGTTGCTATTTTTACTTATCGTTTTATGCTTTTGATCTTGTCTTTTTGATTTGCAAGTTGTTTTGCACAGGGTAATGTTATCATGCCGGGACAGTAAATTATGTTCCCTTTTGTTTATGTTGTCAGGAGGAGCTTTCTCATCTTGTGCCCTCTCTGGCCCTTCTTTCCCAGAACAGTCTCACCGAGGTTAACATCAATTGTGATTTTGGGGCAGCTGTCAGATAAGAAGAGCTGCACCCTTTCCTGAGGATGTGTCCCTTTCCCTTGTGTCAGTCCCACTCTAGAAAGACCAGTTCAGGTTCATCGTCTTGCTGAAACGTTTAGAAAAATAAAGACCTTCCCTGCTATATTTTTGTTACCCTTTTTATAAGTCCTATGAGCCTGAGCAAATGTTCTTAAAATAAAAGAACCTTCCAATTGTCCATGAACGCTATCATTCCAGTGGAAATGATGTGTGAGGTTATTTTTGTTTTTTTTAAAAAAAATGGTCCTGACTCGTGACAGCCTTTTCCTCGTAACTTGTATTGTGCTCCACTGAACTGCGGTTGCCAGGAAAAAGTGATCCGAGATGGGGTAGAGTGAAATCAACCGTGTGATATACTGAGAAAGGAAATACAGTTCAAATTATGGACATTTATGGGAATGATTCACATCTAATGCTGAAGCCAGGTGGGTGTCCCGTGAGAATGTTGTTAAGGCCATTGTTTTAAAGTGAGTTTGTTTTTGAAGAAAGTACAGGTAGTCCTTGACTTACGACTACAATTGCGCCCCAAATTTGGAATTGGGGATGTCTAATGAGGAGAAGGACGAGGGGATGACATGATAGCAGTGTTCCAATATCTCAGGGGCTGCCACAAAGAAGAGGGAGTCAAGCTATTCTCCAAAGCACCTTGAAGGCAGGACAAGAAGCAACGGATGGAAACTGATCAAGGAGAGAAGCAACCTAGAACTGAGGAGAAAACTTCCTGACAGTTAGAACAATTAACCAGTGGAACAACCTGCCTCCAGAAGCGGTGAATGCTCCAACACTGGAAGTTTTTAAGAAGAGACTGGAGAGCCATTTGTCCAAAATGGTATAGGGTTTCCTGCCTGAACAGGGGGTTGGACTAGATGACCTCTAAGGTCCCTTCCAATATCATCATCATCATCATCATCATCATCATCATCATCATCATCATCATCATCATTTCTGTTGCTAAGTGAGACAATTATGAAGTGAGTTTTGCCCCATTTTTATGACCTTTTTTGACACATCTGTTAAGAGAATTACTGCAGTTCTTAAGTTAGTAACACGGTTGTTAAGTGAATCTGGCTTCCCCATTGACTTTGCTTGTCAGAAGGTTGCAAAAGGGATGACGTAACTCTGGGATACTGCAACTGCCATAAATACATGTCAGTGGCCAAGCATCCAAATTTTGATCACATGACTACAAGGATGCTACAATGGTTATAAGTCTGAAAAACAGTCATAAGTTACTTTTTGCAGTGCTGTTGTAACTTCAAACAGTCACTAAATGAATGGTTGTAAGTCGAGGAATACCTGTATATACAGTACATAGTTTTTCAAATCAAAAGTGGATATGTTATTGTTCAACCACTTGGTTAGGCCCAGACCTGCAAATCCACTGCAATGAAGCTGGAATGGCTCCACAATTAAAACAGCCCCTCTGAAGAGAACTCCTGAGTTTCAAGCAGCAACACGTTTGTGTTTATCAATTCTAGATGTCTTCAGTCAAGCTTGCATTCCTCTCTCAAGGATATTTTAATTTTCAGAAGCCACATATTCTTTGCTGAGGCAAATAGATGAATTCCCCAGTCAACACTGTGATTACAATGCTCTCTCTGGAATGTGATTCTAAGAGTGTCATGGTCATCTCTAGGAAAGTGGCATCATGACCCTACAGAGGGGATAGATATCTCCTCAAATCAGAGTCTATCCCCAGAACAGCCTTGTCCTGCTGAGAAGACACCTGACTTACCATTTACCAAGGAGATGGCCTTTCTATGTTGCCCCTATATCATTGTCAAACCCATTGCTGATGTTCTGATGTGGAAGTAATGGCTTTCCGTGTTATGCTGGCATAAGATATTCCACATGGATATTTAAGCTTGAGATGGCATGGTTGGAGCTGGCATCCTAATCAGCTGCAAAGTTCTTTGAAGCTACTTCCTTTTGCCTGGTCCTCAGGTTCTGTGCCTGTTCTGCAGTATGGTTTGGTAGTGAGGAATTCTGTGTTCTTTTTATGGGTCAGTTGACCAATTGATCCAAAAGTGGTCACTGTCTCAACTGACAGACCGTGTAAAACAAAGCATCTGACAGATGGACACTCACACACCACTGCTGTTCTTGAATAACATAGAATCATAGAATTGTCGAATCATAGGGATGGAAGGGAATCATAGGGATTGAGGCCTTCTAGTCTAACCCCTGCCCAAGGTAGGAGTCCTTATACCATCTTGACAAATAGTTGTCCAATCTTTCTTGAAAACCTCCAGTGATGGAGCACACACAACTCCAGGAGGCAAGCTGTTCCATTGATTAAACATTCTTACTGTCAGGAATTTCCTCCTTATTTCTAAGTTGAATCTCCCTCTGATGAGCTTCCATCCATTACGTCTTCTCCTGCCCCCAGGTGCTATGGAGAAGAAATCAACACCCTCTTCCCTGTGTAAGCCCTTCAAGTATTGGAAGACTCTATCATGTCTCTCCTGAATCTTCTCCTCATTAGGCTGGAACATACCCAGTACCCTTAGCTATTCATCATAGGGTTTAGCCTCCAGACTCGTTAGCATCTTTGTTGCTCTTTTCTGCACTCTTTCTATGGCCTCAGCATCTTTTTTGAATTGTGGTGACTAGAACTGAACGCAAATTTCCAAGTGTGGTCTCAACAGTGCAGTGTAAAGCGGTATTATCACTTCCTATGATTTTGATGCCATTCCTGTGTTGATGCAGCCTAGAACGTCATTGGCTTTTCTGGCAGCTGCAGCACACTGTTGACTCATAGTTAAGTGGTGATCCACCAGGACACTTAGATTCCTCTCACAATTATTACTGTTGAACATGTACCTCTTATTCTGTACCTGTGCATTTGGTTTTTCTTGTCTCAATGTAAAATCTTACTTTTCTCACCACTGAACTACATCTTATTGGATAGGGCCTAATGCTCAAGTCTGTCAAGATCCTTCTGAATCTTGAGTCTATCTTATAAAATGTTGGCAATTTCCTCAAGCTTGGTGTTGTCTGCAAATTTGATGAGTTCCCCTTCTATCTCTGCATCTAGATCATTTATGAAGTGTACAAGTTGAGCTGCATGTGTGTGCTTGTGCACTGGCCTGCCACTTGTGCGGCCTGGTTGTGAATAGGCCACATTTCAGTAGCAGGCCACAGCCCGGGGGTTGGAGATCTCTGTTCTAGAACACATTCTGTGCAGCAAATCAATGCCCTGATGTTGTGGAATACACCTGTTGTGTAGGGTCAGCAGCACAGAATGACCCCACCCCAGATGTACCTTGAGGGTGGATAAGATGTGCATCAAAGTTTAGTATTAGAAGATTTTTTTCCCTTCCTCTGAGATGGAGAAAATGGCAAAAAAACAATGGGTGGATGAGTCCTCAGTTTATTCCAGGGATCTCCAACCTTGGCAACTTTTCTGGCTGAGGAATTCTGGGAGTTGAAGTCCACAAGTCTTAAACTTGCCAAGGTTGAGGGTCCCTGGTTTATTCATTGCCAAACAGTTCCAAAGTCTACTGTTGAATGAATATATAAAATATTTTGAAAATACTATGTTTGCAATAGGAGACAATATCCATAGCTCAGGTTTGAACTGTGAAGTCTTTGGAAGTCATAAGAAGAAGAACTCAAGCAAAGATGATTTCCTAGGGAAAATTAGCTGCTCTCAAATACATCAGATCTTTGCTTCCCCCATTTTTAACAACCGGATGTGGAATTGTATTGTACAACTGGAGGATTATTTATATCTTCCTCTGAATAGCACATTTGTTTCCTTGAAAATTATCAGGTGTGAAATTGGCTATTTTAGGAATTCTTTATGAGGCTCTAAATATAGCACTTCAGAAGGGTGGCTTAAATTTCACTGATGATTGATCAGTAAAGGGCAAAGACAAGTTGTGGAATTTCGTGTCCCTCTTTTGCTTTATGATAAACAGTAGTGCACACGGCACAGTATTTTTTTTTTAAATTGCATTTTTTTTTCGCCACTCTAGTTATAACTCTTTAACCTCCATCACAGGAATTTTTGCACAGCACATAAAAAGTGTTGACTGAGGGGGAAGAAAATGTTAAAGTTCAGAGTGTTTCAGATTACTCCATTCCATTGTCCTCATACAGTTGGTTTTCTTATCCCCACAAGTAGTGGTGGGGTTCAGCTAGTTCGCACCACTTCAGCAGAACCGGTAGCTAATTTTTTGTTGCCCAGGCCCAGAATGGACTTCCGGAAGCGGCATCCACACAGAGAACCAGTTGTTCACATATTTGAATCCCACCACTGCCCACAAGCACCGGATGACTTTCTGCCAGATTTCTCATAAAATGATTGCCATGGACAAGACCTGTCCATTCACAAATGCCCACCATAAGAGAAGCATGACCAGTCACAAAACATCCATTTATCAAAAGGCAAGCAATGGGATTTGTGCAGAAATGGAAGAGCAAAGAAATCCCCCCAGAGGAAGAGTCACTATATAAAATATTAGCATGTATGGAAATGGACAGGCTTACAATGGTTTTGAAAGACAAATGTGGATCAGTTTACTTCGAAACCTGGGAAAA
>NW_015386151.1:11320-14029 GCF_001527695.2 Protobothrops mucrosquamatus | reverse complement strand
CTGTGGTAGCACAGTGATTAGAATGCAGTATTGCAGGCTCAAGGTTGACACAGCCTTCCATCCTTCTGGGGTTGGTAAAATGAGGACCCAGATTATTGGGGACAATATGCTGACTCTGTAAACTGCTGTAAAACACTATGAAGCAATATATAAGTCTAAGTGCTATTGCTATTAGCTCACTTTGCAACCCAAACAAAGGCATAACCAAACAAAGCCTCAGACTCTAGTTACTCAAATTATCATTTCTTCCGCATGTGATAGGGTTGGTGTAGAACCTAGAGCTACCGTGTAAATAGAAGTAAGCTTAAGAGTCTGTTTTGTAGTATATTTGTCTCCCTGTACATGAAACAAGATGTCAAGTCCACTCAGAAGCTACAAAGCTGAATTGGTATTTGAACTCATATCTCTTAATTCAGTCTCAGGCTTCAAGCTTGTTTCCCAGTAATTAAATGAACAACAATATACTTCACTTTAGCACACTTTGCTAAGTCATACTATAGTTTACTAACACTACAGGAGCAAAGAGAAACTGGGGGAGCATGTACTAAAACATTATTTATCTCATCCCACTTTAAAATAATACCACAAGTAGCTTACACAATAAAAAAAAAAGCAGAATCACATCCTTCTTATCACATTGCGATGGGGGTGGGTGGGTGAGTACCTGCAACAGTGAGCTTCTTTTCCCCTTCAGATTTCTGCTTCCTTGCTGTCATATCATGGAAAATGGGGGACTCAACATATCCTCCTAAGTGGGAATACACAACTTTGGAGGGACTTGAGGACTCATTTCACTTTTGCATCTTGTGCTGTGGGTCACCCTTTCTAATCTTCTCTCACAAAGAATGATACTTTGATAGCAACATGTAGACCCTGGGGTTGCATCTAAGACTTTTGAAAGACAACTGCAACTTTGAGACCTGATACACTTGTTTCGTTTCTTCTTTGGATAGAAGTTATTGTCTTCAGCTACTTGCTTCGCACCACATATGAGTATTTTTGTATGAGGCAAGATGGGTGGCAGACAAATTTAATAAATAAATATAAATGAAATAAAAATTTCCACTGGCATTACTGTAACACTTTTTTTGAGTCACAAGTATATTTAGAACATTTTGATTTAACAGATACTCATACTTTAAAATTCTTTACATACAGTATACAAGTAATTAGGAGTAAAATATATATTTAATATTATTAGGCACATGGTTTTCCTCAAACATGGTTGTTGTTGTTAGTTGCGAAGTTGTGTCCGACCCATCGCGACCCCATGGACAACGTTCCTCCAGGCCTTCCTGTCCTCTATCATCTTCTGGAGTCCATTTAAGTTCACGCCTACTACTTCAGTGACTCCATCCAGCCACCTCATTCTCTGTCGTCCCCTTCTTCTATTGCCCTCAATCTTTCCCAGCATTAGGCCCTTCTCCAGTGAGTCCTTCCTTCTCATTAGGTGGCCAAAGTACTTGAGTTTCAACTTCAGGATCTGGCCTTCTAAAGAGCAGTCAGGGTTGATTTCCTCTAGGACTGACCGGTTTGATAGCCTTGCAGTCCAGGGGACTCGCAGGAGTCTTCTCCAGCACCATAGTTCAAAGGCCTCAATTCTTTGGTGCTCAGCCTTTCTTATGGTCCAACTTTCACAGCCATACATTGCAACTGGGAAACATGGTAGCACTAAAAAATAGGAAGCAATTTCTGCTACATCTGCCGGGTTTTTTTTTTTCAAAAATAGGACTGGACTTTGTTCTTCCTATTTGGCCAAAGGTGTTTGCGGGGCATGGTCAAATGGCAGCCATGACTATATGATCAAACCTCCACTTTTTATGTGTATTGCATGTCCTCTATTCTGCTCTCTAATGTCAGGCAGAAAAAAAAAATCAGATCTATTGTACAAAATGGGTTATTAGCTCATTGATTGTTTTCATGATTTCCAAATGGCTGTGAATCACAGTCACAAAATGTGATCTTTGATGTTGATCAATAAGTTGAATTATTTAGTTGGAGGAAGAGGAATTATAAGTAATCCAGCTTGCAATCTGTTTGGTTCAGAAGATCCAGGAATTAGATCATCTCCAACCGATGGCTATCCAGTGTCTGCTTGGCTACAAGTACTCTAGTAAAAAACCTCAATCCACCTAATTTTTACTTTCAATTCTGGCACTTCCAATAATTTAGGAAAGAACACTGTGTAATCAGAGAGACAATGTCAGTATATGATTACTATAATTAACTCTTCTCAGGAAGAGGTTTGGGAATTTTTAAGCACTATTGCTAAAGTGTAATTATCCAGTTGGTGTAAAAAGTCACTAGATGGCTCTGCAGTATTAGAGAGCATGTGGTTCCTTTTTTAATGGACTAATTGCAGGTTGGACTCTGAAAAACTGTCAGCAAAGAGGCCACTGTCTGAACTGAAGCATCAGACCTGCTTGCTTTGGTCTGCAATACACTTTCCTCAACAATATCTCCAAATAAAGTGTAATAGATTGAAAGCAATTCTCGGCCCTTTGAAAGATTTAGTTAGGAGAGAAGTAATGAAACAGGAAATAGCCATGTTATTTATACAGCCATCTATATTCAAATCACTTGCACACATTCATGTTAACTAAATCTTTAATGTTATTCCTGTGTTAGTCTTTAGAAACAGAACTGAGACTGAGAGAAAAGTCTTATTTACCCACTTGATTGGAACTGAGTCTCTTCTTGGGGGGGGGG
>NW_015386151.1:7799-9534 GCF_001527695.2 Protobothrops mucrosquamatus | reverse complement strand
TTAGTTAGGAGAGAAGTAATGAAACAGGAAATAGCCATGTTATTTATACAGCCATCTATATTCAAATCACTTGCACACATTCATGTTAACTAAATCTTTAATGTTATTCCTGTGTTAGTCTTTAGAAACAGAACTGAGACTGAGAGAAAAGTCTTATTTACCCACTTGATTGGAACTGAGTCTCTTCTTGGGGGGGGGGGGCTGCCATTCCCACCAGCTTAGATAGATTTAGGTGGAATAAGTAAAAACTCATCCTGCCATTTTGCCTATATCTAAGCCCAGAGAGAGGATATTTTTTTTAAATAGTGGTTGGCAAGTGGGGTAAATTATCTCTGGGTCAAAAGCCTATGCAACAAATAAATATATTAAATTCCTGATCTACTTCAAAATAGGTCCCAATGTTCAGTTAATCCAGCCATAGAATATATTTTTTGGGGAGGGGAGGGGATAGGAATTAAAACATTTGGAATGTGTAGAGCAGGGGTAGGCAACCTCGGTTCTTTTATGATTCATGAATTTCAACTCCCAGAATTCCTGAGTCAGCTATGCTATGCCGACTCAGGAATTCTGGGAGTTGAAGTCCATGAGTCATAAAAGAGCCGAGGTTGCCTACCCCTGGACTGTAGAGTATATCATGGCTACTCTTACAAAATACCTACATTTTGTATGGTAGGTATGCTCAGTTACATATCAGCCAATTCCCAGAGAAAGACAGACCATGCTATTTTTTGTTACCCTTGGCTGTTATCTACAGTCCCTGTTATTTTCAGGATAGGTATACATCCAAACAAAGCATTTGAATACATTTATACCCACCATTTTTTTTTATTGTCTAAGAACACTTTGGGACCTCAGTTTGGCTTTGAAACATTCCTCTAAATAAAAATGATACTACTTTTGAGTTCTTTGCTTTACAGCGTATCAGCTTCCATTTTTATATTTAATTAAAGAAATATTACAAAAAACCCAAAAAAACTTTAATTGTAGGAGCTTATACTAGCAGATTCCATGCTAAATATAGCAATGGGTTGACTCTGTTAATTTAATCCAAACACAACTGTACATAAATTTGGGGTTATTTTGATCAGTTTTAGGTATTTATTTATTTTTTTGTTATGTCCCAAACTCAAGTCTTGCCATTTGGTGTCTTTACAGTGCAATCCTAAAAACAGTTGCTCTAAAATAAGATTTGCTTCAGGTTTGCTTAAGACCACATTTTTATATTACTATACAGTATACTATACTATACAGTAAAGCTATATAAAAGCTGACGTAGATTAGTTATACTGCCTTTGAGAAGTTCAAAAATCTTACTGTTCATCATTTTTTAGCCATGTTTGTAGTAAAAAAAAAATTGAAGTGAAAATTTTTGGAAATGAAATCAATAGGATTTATTCCTTTAATAGATAACCCTGGCATTAAGGAAGTCCCAAAGTACAGTGTGTCTTTACAGATTAAATTTCCTGAATAGCTAAGATGCTTATAAAATGTTATGTAATGCATATTTTTTTTCATACTATCTCTTGGCAGCAGCAATGGCAGGAAATCCTAAAGGCAATCTTTTTCGCTATTTTAGGCATCTCTTTTTTCCTTCAAGGAAAAAAATTGAGGCAAGATGAAAAGAACTGAAAAGCAGAGATCAAGATTTCTTGGGAATCTTATTAAACGGTACTAAATTGTCTCCTTTGCTTCCACTTTTCTCTTTATAAGTTGGTTAATCCTTTAACATATTGGC
>NW_015386151.1:2237-4134 GCF_001527695.2 Protobothrops mucrosquamatus | reverse complement strand
CTTTGCTTTGCTGGCTGAGGAATTCTGGGAGTTGAAGTCCACCAGTCTTAAAGTTGCCAAGGTTGGAGACCCTGTTCTAGGTGGCTTCTCTCCTTGATTAGTTTCCATCCATTGCTTCTTGTCATGACTTCAGGTGCTTTTCTGACAATGAAAGCACAGAAAAAATGAAGTATCTACTAGAAAGCATATAAAATAAAAATAAAATAAAAAAAAATTAAAATATCCATAGAGAAATGAAAAAAAAAGATTTACCCTGAGACATACATAAAGACTCCATTAACCGATTTCCAAGTATTTAGTAGCTAAAATGGCATCATTCATACTGAAGCAGAAGGGATGTTTAGAAAAAAATATTTGCAGGAATATAAAAAAAAAATGAGGAAAAAGGTGCACAAATCTGTGACAGTCAACAAACACCTACCCAAACAATGTAATAAAACTGAGCATATTAATGAGACATGGAATAAAGTAGTGACTGACTATGGGAAGTTAAAATCTGACTTATGGTGCTATTGATTTTATGCAGTAAGATAATCTGATTTCTTCCCCTAAATGAGAGGAAATAATGTCATTGGGAAAACAATTCATGATACTGTTGAACCAGAGACACCGAATCTTTATTATTATTAAATTCTAGAGCTGGATGTTTGCAGTAGAAAAACCTTAAATCTTGCTCAGGGCTTGCTGAGATGGCATTCTAAAGATAATTGCAGGCTTGTTTTGAACAGACCAAGGAAAGAAACAAATTGCTGCAGGTCAATTAAACCTTTGTCAGCAACATATTGTCCTGCCCTGATTAATTTGGAACAACCACAGATAAATTTATTTGGTAGTCCGGCTGCGGTAATCCCCAGAGCTGGCAGACTTTCAGTTTCCAGATGCTTTTTTCTCCTCCACATGTGATCTGCTCAGAGATTAGCTCCTGCAAGGCAAATAATCTTCATGAGTTTGCAATATTGTGTAAGGTGATTGCAAATAGGGTATTGGCGGTCATTCAGTACTAATGGCTGAAGCCCAGATCAAATGAAGCATTTTTGCAACCTCATTCTTTGATTAGAGAATATTTATTTACACTTGTTTTTCATCTTCTGTCTGCTGATTTTGTAGGCATAAAAATACCTTGCCCGAGTTCCTGTTCGTTACAGTACCTTTGGAAAAATCGAATGAGATGCACAAAATCACCGATGTTCTATTAATTGCTGTTCATTAGTCAGGAAATATATCTAGCAGGAACAAAATCAAAAACTCAAATCGGGTATTATTTTTGCATGTTCATTAATGTTTTGTTTGTTTTGAACTAGTCGAAGCCTGTCTGAACATTTAACTAGGAAAACGAGCCATGGGCACCTGCAATATTTAGCTTCAGAAAATATAAGCTGTCAATCTAGAGATCAGCAGAAGCCACACCACATCATTATGCAAAATGAACCAACTTTTTCCAGAGGCAGCCGATGATGGTACAGAGGTACATTTCCGTACACTGATGATGATATAGAGGTATATTTCCCTAGACTGGAAGACAATGGTACATATTCTAGGCAGCCTCTTCTGCACTCCTTACTGCTAACCCTCTTCAGATGCAGCAGAGAATGCTGCTTCCTTGCCAGCGTCAAAATATTAAGGAGTTCTACTGTTTCTGTAAATGACACTGGGTTTTTAATAGTGGTGGAAATGTGCCATAGTTACTTTTGGTTTTGGAAGCAGTGGTGATCTTTCCCGCCTTTGGTGTCTGAATTAGGCATGGTTGGCTGGGGAATTCTGGGTATTGAAATCCATACATCTTAAAATTGCCAATATTGAGAAATATTGCAGTAGACAGTGGTCAAGAATAAAGGAAGGTATAATCCAGCCACTTCTGGAAGACCACCCTGCTGTAAAGATACGACCTCTAATTTGT
>NW_015386151.1:0-2137 GCF_001527695.2 Protobothrops mucrosquamatus | reverse complement strand
CTTGTGTAATGGTGTTTGACACAGAAGAGGAAGTGATTAGGAGAGCCAATGGAGTCAAATATGGCCTGGCAGCCACAGTCTGGTCAAACAATGTGGGCCGGATACATCGAGTTGCTAAAAGACTCCAGTCTGGATTGGTGTGGACCAATTGTTGGCTTATCAGAGATCTGAATTTGCCCTTTGGGGGAATGAAAGCCTCAGGGATAGGTAGAGAGGGAGCTAAAGATTCCTATGAATTTTTTACTGAGGTGAAAACAGTTACCATAAAATATACTGATGTGAACTGATAGGAAATAATTCGTGCCATAATTCTGTGTGCGTGTTGCTTTGTCTCTCTTGATATATTGAGAAAAATGATGGTCATAGTTTATACTTTTATGTTTGCTAAATATACTGGAGAAAGGAGCATGTGAAAATAATTATAGGAGAGCTTACAGCTGGAAAATATATGGCAGAGTCTGTCATTAGCTTTGTTTTAATTTTAAAAGAGCTGATGAGTTTTATCTGGTTTAGTGTGCTGTTTTAGATGCTGATGGGACCTCAAGCAAGACATCCCCCTTATCACTTGTATTCTTCAACAACTGCTTTGGGAACCATGCTGTCTTTGAAAATAAAGCTAAACTATGGTGCCATAAACAGGATTGTTCACCATGAATTTGTCTAATTTTTTTAAACTTTTCCAAGTTGGCAGCTGCCATTACATCTTGTGGTAGAGAATTCCATAGACTAGCTATTTGCTAAGTATAAAGGGCTTCCTTTTAGCAGTCTTAAATTGAAAATTCATCTTCACTGCATAATTCAAACTGTAGTATCCAGCTTTTCCTACTATCTGTCGTACCTCATTTAACTTGGATAATTTTAGTAGACCTTTCTAGAAGCTTTTATAGGTCTATGAAGTCATTTTTGAGACAGTGATTAGACTGAACACGGTCTGGTAAAGTATTGTGCCTTAAACATTATATAAAGTGTTATATATAATTGATTCCTTAATATTCTCTCTTTCCTAATGATCCATAATTGGAATACAGGTAGTTCTCGACTTATGACCACAATTGAGCCCAAAATTTCTGTTGCTAAGCAAAACAGTGGTTAAGTGAGTTTTGCCCCATTTTACAACCTTTCTTGCCACAGTTGTTAAGTGAATCACTCCATTTGTTAAGTTAGTAACACATGTGTTAAGTGAATCTGGCTTACCCAATGACTTTGCTCACCAGAAGGTTGCACAAGGTGATCACATGACCCCGGGACACTGCAACCGTCATAAATATGAACCAGTTGCCAGGTGTCTGAATTTTGATCACATGACTATGGGCATGCTGCAATGGTGGTGAGTGTGCAAAACTATCATAAGTCACTTTTTTTCAGTGCCGTTGTAACTTTGAACAGTCACTAAACAAACTGTTGCTAAGACGAGGGCAAGCTGTATAACATTTTCTACTGCAGCCACCCACGGGATTGACATTTCCACGGGGCTATCTTGTACAGCCTTGAGATCTCTCTTCTAAGCAGTAAGGAAAGGGACAAAGGAGGATAAGAGGGGAGGGGAGGAAAAAGGGAACGGAAGCATGTTGAAATATAGAAGACCCACAATGAATACAGTGTCCATTATGTCCATTAGAGAGCAGCAAAGTGCATTAATGACATGTGCACAGGCACATATAGCAACCGTCTGTTTTGAGAAGATAAAAGTAAACTTGCTTTAGGATTGGGGAAACCTTAGAACAGTGATGGCGAACCTTTTAGAGACTAAGTGCCCAAAAACCGCCCCCCGTCCCTGCTCCAACTCCCGCACTGCCTGCTCCACCCCGCCCGCCCCCTGCCCCGCCCACCCACGCACCGCCTCCATGCCCACCGTAGATCACCCAGGCAGCCCTGAAGCGCCATGGCAGTCACGCCCTCCACCCACACCCACAGCATCATCTGCACACTATTTATTTATTTATTTATTTATTTATTTAATTCAATTTATATGCCGCCCTTCTCCCGACGGGACTCAGGGCGGCGCACAACATACTTAAAACCAAAACATATATACAATCCCCCCCTTAAAACCGAATTAAACCAAATTTAGAGTTGCGTCTTTCAAATTCCTAAAAAACCCAATATAAAATCCACCCTAGGTCAGGTCCGCTTGCTG
>NW_015386150.1:643723-647663 GCF_001527695.2 Protobothrops mucrosquamatus | reverse complement strand
AAAACAGTGGGGTTCAGAAAGAATAACGAGGCAGTTATTCCGTGGATAGAGTTTCTAGGAATTTACTTCCTACTGTTTTCACAGAACTCTGATCACCTCTCAGTATCTTTTCCCAGCTTAACATTCAGCCCTTGATCTTCTAGATCACTATTTCTCAACCTTGGCAGGTTTAAGATGTGTGGCCTTCAATCCCCCCCCCTCCAAATATCCATGCTGGCTGAGGAATTCTGTGTGTTGAAGTCCATACATCATAAAGTTGCTGAGACTGAGAAACACCGTTATACAGTAGTCCTCACTTATTGACTGCAATTGTCATGGTGGGCTCTGATTTGAAGAAGACTTATTACAAGAAGACAGAGCCAGTTCCAGAAAGGCTGATAGACAATGATCAACCAGCTCCAGCACCACCAGACGGACTGCCATCTAAGCAGGCAGGCCAGGCCAGTAATCAGCAAACCCAGCTGCTATTGTTCTCTGACGATGAGGACCTAAATTTACCGCCCCATCCTAACAAAGCGCTTGGCGGGCTGCAAAGAGAGTAGAGCACAGACACTCTGCAAGACTACTGATGCAGAAGGAGTCCTACCCCATTAAATTACCTACACCAGGGCTGCTTCTATTAAAACAGAGCAACAACAGTTTTGCTTGATAACAACCACTTATTAGCTCCCACTCCATGTCTCTTGACTTGTGAAACTCACACCTCTGACTTTGAACCCAAAATGGCTAATGATTTATCTACAAACTCCAATCTTCGGACTCCACCTGCCTACTCTTCTACGTGCCATTTTGATTTGGAATTCTTGTATGCCAAACTTGCTAAACCTCTTGGGGGAGGGGAGATTGTCTCTATGCTGCAAGTCTGTGTTTGCAAGCCTCATTTAGCAAAGAGGGGGGAAAAAACATCTCTTTGCAAGGATAGCAACTGCGCCCTGCAACTCCATTGCTAAGCAATGTGATCATCAATTGCAACATCACACAATCACCCCAACTTATGTCAATTCTGGCTGTGGCTGTGAAGCAAATTACTCAGTCAGTAAGCCGGATTTCATGTGACTGCAACTTCCTCCCAGCTTCCCCATTGGCTTTGCTTGTTGGAAGTTAGCTGTGAAGGTCACAAATTGTGATCATGAGACCACAGGATGCTGCATCCGTCATAAGTGCGTGCCGATGGCCACTTGCCCTAATCACAATTATATGGTTGTGGGGACACTACAATGGATGGAACTCCAAAGACTGGTCCTAAGTCTCCTGTTTCAGTGTCATCGTAACTTCAAATAGTTGCTGAACAAACGATCAGTAAGTGAGGACTACATATAGATGCTTATGATTGAATGGATTAGTTTCTTTGAGAAAGTTGTATTTCTTGCCATATGGCTGAGTAGACAATTTACCCTCATCAATTCACCTCCAATTTATATTCCATCATGCCTGCAGCCCACAGGACAGCTGGTAGGGGCAAACGTCACTTTCCTAGTTGGGAGTGACACTTGCGAGCATCAAAACATTTAGAGCTTCTGGAAAAACCCTTCCCCCGTGCAAGATGGTACTCACCCTGCCGACGCAATCGATGGACCCAACCAAACACCTTTACTCTCTCCCCTCTGTAGGCTTCCAGGGCACAAATCTTCACCTGTAAAAAGACAGGTAATTTAATATATAAAGAGACAGGCTGCCAATTCAGAATCCAGAAGACATCAGAATCTTCTAAGATGCATTCAGAATCTGGTGCTACTGATGTTCTCCTAGCCAGAGGTTATTCAACCCCCATTCAAAGCTTAGGATGCTGAGGCTCCAACTGCTACTTGCCCTAAACAGGAATCAGCTAACTTCTCTCATTAATTACACAAACTAACTATACAGGCAGGAACAATAACAGCCATATTAGTCATTAGTAACATGCATGCAAAAATCCCCATTGCTATGGAAATCCACTTTGGGTTTGGGTTTGGGTTAGCCCTCCCCCCCCTAAAATCATTAAGAAAAATCAATGTGACAACATAGTTCAGAGAGGTGTACTATAGTTAGGGGGATGTGTATATTACCCTCAGATATCTTCTTTATAATGGAGATATGGGCTTCCCTGTGCAAATCAATCTGATTTGCATCAGGGAATTTCTACAGTACAACTGGAACCTCTTCTAATAGACCTGCATAT
The DNA here is from genome assembly GCF_001527695.2 of Protobothrops mucrosquamatus. Classification (NCBI taxonomy): domain Eukaryota; kingdom Metazoa; phylum Chordata; class Lepidosauria; order Squamata; family Viperidae; genus Protobothrops; species Protobothrops mucrosquamatus. The sequence goes on along the minus strand of NW_015386150.1, from coordinate 645,505 downwards.
CCCTCTCATATGGTTACAGGGAAAAAATCAGTCCGCCAGGATACTACCAAACTTTCACTCTATCTCCTTATCGATTTACCACTCGTATCACTGGCCTTCATCAAAAAAAGACTGCTGCCACCCCCTATACACATACACACACATATACTTTATGCCTGTGCTCCAGATCTGGAAAAAAAATGGCTAAGATAGTAAATGGACTTTCTAAATTTCCACAAGATCAGTTTGGCAGCTTCTATGAAGGCACATAGCCAAAATGATGCAGCAAAGACTGCACAACTGGAATTTGACAGAGTCCCTCAATTACAATTTTCTGAGTCAATGCGCACAAGATCCCTTCTGATCATCCAGCCATGCCATCAAGGCTAGATCCTGTTATTTCTAGGGAATAAACACAGGGTAGATTTTAATCTGCACTGAGTAACTGCCAGCATGTCAGCTCAGAATCTGCAAACGGGCATCCACAAAAGGAAAACCAAAAAATGAGACAAGATGGCGGCTGCATTTAAAAAGGATGGAGTTTCAACTGCAGTTTTGACTTTTTAAATGTCCTCCCTGGGGTGGGCACTCTGATTTGAAAGGATATTACTTTCCACTTGAGGATACTTTCAATATAGCTGGATTTTCACCTTCACAAAGAGCTACAGAGCTAGAAATATACTCTAGTATAGAGTCTTCCCAAATCAGATACAATCTCAACACCTCAACTACCCTAGACACCTGGAGAGTGCCAGAAGATCAGAGGCTGTTTTATATTCAGTTTCTTGCAAAATTCTCCCACCAACCCAGTACCTGGCTGGGAATTCTGGAAGTTACAATTCCAAAATTTGCTGGGGAAAACTTGACTGTGGTTCTCTTAAGTCAATTCAGAATTACATTGGTCTTCTTTCACCTCTCCCATTGGAAAAATTTGGTGTAGGCCACTGTCTAGGACCAGGATAGATCTGGAATTTGGGGTGGGTATTGTAAATAAACTCATAAAATGGGCGAGACAGGAGATATGCCAAATACACCAAAGGACACAGTCAACCATAAACCTTTCATTTAAAAGTCAAAATTAGTTCTCACAAACACTCTTTCCCACCATAATGTGACCCCAGAGAAATTCTGCAACATGAATGATGCCAGAGGCTAGCATTTGGCTATCCTTTGAAGAAGATGGCAGTTTAGAAATGTGAGATATAAACAAACAAACAAATAAATAAATAAATTTAAAGTATAAATGAGTCTGGTGGGGTAGGGAGGAATATGGAGGCAGACCGAGTCTGCAGATACCATGTTATCTATCCCTGTGCCGTCAAGTTAATTTCCACATACATAAACGTACCATTTTCCCCAACATGTTGCAAGTTCACAATGTACTTTGTATTCCTGAGGATGTTACTCACACATTTGGGCTCTGGGAGACTGAGGTCTTTCTTAATGATAATTTTCTTTGCTTCCTCCAAATTCTTTTCACGTCGCAAAAAATCTTCTGCCTAGATTAGATTTGGGGATTTGATTAGAAAAAAAGTTGACCTAAAGGTTTGGGGCATATCACCTATGATATGTGGCTTATCCTGATGTAAGAACAAAGCCAATGTCAAAAACTATGGGACCGAAATATTAAATTTACTAAAGCAGCTGCATATAAGGAAAACCTATATAAAATGTTTTATAGATGGCACATGACACCAGTTAGATTAGAGAAAATGTTTAAAAATGTATCAAATATGTGTTGGAAATGTAAACAACAACCAGGCACTTATTACCATCTCTGGTGGATATGTCCTAATGCTAAAA
>NW_015386150.1:639252-643565 GCF_001527695.2 Protobothrops mucrosquamatus | reverse complement strand
ATGTGCAGAAATGGATAGATTGACTTTAGAAATGAAAGAGAAAGAAGACACAATCTACTTTAAAACATGGGGGAAATTTTATTATTGGTTAGAAACACGCTAGAATGAGAAAAGGTTATGAAATTTAAAGAGATAATTGATAATTTGTATTTATATTCCATGATTATTTGTATGAACTTGTTCTTATTTCTTCTTCTTCCTCTTTGTATACTTGTGATCTTTAATAATATACTTTAATAGTATACTTGTGATCTTTAAACTAGAATTAATATGTAATATATTATCTTAAAGTGATTATAATTAATTAATACTAAGCATTGTTAAGTACTGAAAAGAATGAGATTTATTGATTAATTTGTTATTTACATGATTATATGGAAAGTTGTTTAATAATAGAGTAATTATTAAGATTTAATATGTAAACCCGGACTGGTAGACTTGCTGAAGCGATGTTATTTTGTGGGATTAATCCCACTTTTGTGTTACCCCTTTCCCCTGGTCTAGCCTTTCTGTATGTTTCCCGTTGTCTTATCCTTTTTGACCCTATCCCTTGTAACTTTACTCAAACAAAGCATCCCTTATCGCTGCCATTTCGATATCTGGACTTCAATTCCCAGCATTCTCTGATAGCCATCTCACCAGAGAATCCCGGGAGCTGACAGTGCCAAGCGCGGGAAGGCTAGCTTAGCATGAAATGTAACTTCAGCCATAGCAAGTTGGTTCTCACATTATTACAACCCATAATGAATGGTTTGCACCTTACTGTAAGCAAAAAATCACATTATTGCTTCATTTTATGCCTGAACAAGCAACTTGCCAAATATTTCTCTAAAAGTTTAATGAATAAGTGACATTTAAACCTAACACTGAATGTGTTACAATTTATTACACCATGATGATTCTTGACAATTGCTTCCTTTTGAATGGTTATACTCAAGAGAACTCTGATGTAATTGCCAAGAGCTTTGAAGACAAAAGGTCCGAGATAAATAGATAAACTGGACTAACAATCTGGATTGTGATGGCACTCCGGAAGGACTATACAGAATACAAATCCACTTGGATTAGAAACAGCACTGGTTTGGAATACTGATTTATGCAAGGATCAGACGACTAGGTTCACCGTTCATATTCGATTATGGTTTGCTTACCTTGCTTAAGACAGGAGTCTCCAAACTTGGCAACTTATGAACTTCAACTCCCAGAATTCCTGAGCCAACCACGCTGGCTGGGGAATTCTGGGAGTTGAAATCCACAAGACTTAAAGCTGCCAACTTTGAATATCCTTGGCTTAAGGCAATGCTTCAACCCAGCTGATACTTTGCAGGAACTCCTTTGGTTTAAGGTAGCATGAAAATCTGTGAATTTGGGGACCAACCTATAATGATTCACTCCCATATCACTCAATGCCACAGAAGGTTTAAATTAATTTAAATCTCTTTCTCTCTCGTCTCTAATTTGCTTCAAAAAACAACTTAGAAGACCATTTAGAAGAACACTTTCATTCTTGAGCATTTCAGAAAATAGACATTCTAGTTGCCAACTTACCTCTTTCTTTTCTCTGGCTTCACTCTTCTGCTGCTCTCTCTGCCACAGCTTTTTCACATTCTTGAGTTGGGTTTTGGAGATTGTTTCCCATCTCTAGGTAGATTAAAAGAGAAATTAGGGTCACATGGCTGATTTTTGATCCAGACAAGAAAAATCTTAACCCACCATCCCGTTTCTAACTTTGACAAGGAATCCCTTTTAGCTGTTGCTTTAGAAAAACTAGTCTTCAGTTGAAACCGAAATATGAACATTGATTCAGCCATCATTCATCTTATTTACTGCCAAGACAATAAGTGTCATTCCTTATGTCAGTGTTTCTCAACCTTGGCAACTTGAAGATGTGTGAACTTCAATTCCCAGAAACTCCAGCTAGCACGGCTGGCTGAGGAATTCTGGCAGTTGAAATCCACTCATCTTTAAGTTGCCAAGGATGAATAACACTACTTTATGTAACCACTGATGAACAGAGAAGCGTCAGAGGTAGAGAGTTGCCATCATTGTCACTATCATCATTCCAAATTCCTGGCTCCTATGGGCAAACTACTGAAATAAATGATAATTAACAACAAGGACCAAACTTGCCCTCCTTGACCATCTCAGTTTTATTTCAGCTGAAACTTGGAATGGTTATGGCTTTGCTTAACTGGGGCTAAGCCAAATGGATCAGGATTGCATTCCAAGAATGCATTCCTAATTTGCATATATCAGTAACTATAAGACACAGCGCAAGTTCCAAGGTCCAATCTTTGGTTATTGGTGACATCCAATTATTTGCAAATGTACCAACCATCCCTCATTAAAAATGAAATACTAATGCATGGTCAATAGAACAGAGGGAAATTTTGGGAAGAGATCAGAAAATGAAAAGTGCAAGAGAGCCTATCCCAAGAAAACAATAGTCGCATCCCACACTTCAACAAGATTTAGCAAGACTCAGTTTTAATAATTAAAAGAGTTTTTCCCTGAGTTTATTTAAGATCCCAATTTTAAAACCATCTAAGCTGAGATCACAATTACATCTGGTGAATTTCAAAAACCAGTGAGGCATTTAGGCTTGCTAATTTCTGCACTGCTCACCAGTATTTTTGGTGCATCTGGAAAAGATGGTAATGATTTGTTTAACCAACCTGGTTTTCTTTTTGTGAGTCCACATAGATAGTAGGAAGTGGTTCCTTTCCAGTAGACATCAATGCCTTTGAAATAATAAAAAGGACAATTAATTAATGAATGGGTTATTTTTAATTGCTAAAGGGTTACAGATTTTCCTTGTTAATAGATAAAATGCATTTTAGTAACTTTAAAAAAAAGTCCTAAATTCTGAATTACCAAAAGATGAATCATTTGTACCTAGCAAACTACTTAGATCAGAGGTCCCCAATCCCTGGACTATGCATCGGCACTGGGCTGCGGCATGGCAGCAACCAGGCCACGCAAACAAGCGACGCCCCATCCATGGGATGCAGGCAGCACATGAAACTACGCCCCCTCCGGTCCGCAGAAAAACCTCTCCCCACAGAACTGGTCCCTGGTGCCTAAAAGGTTGGTGGCCTCTGACTTACATGTTTCAGAAATATTCAAACATACCTGCAAAGCTGTTTTGAAAGGTTTCTCCTGTGTCCCATCACCAGTGCTGTCACACCCTTCTCGATCAGATACATAAACCTCTCCTGCAAAAAATACAAACAGAATTGTTCTTTGCTAAACACAAAGTATACACACACACACACCTACCCAGACGGCATGCGTTGCTGAGTCCCTGAAGGAAAATGATGATTTGCACTTAATAGACTCCCATCTGATCTTCCAGATTTCAGGTGTGCCAAAGCAACAAGTAATCTATGAAACTTCCCCAGATCAAGGAATTTAAACTTTATCACCTATAGTATCAGCAGGCCTTTTCAATGGGGTAACTGTAAGATCCAACAGCACTTCAGGGTGCTCTGGCTTAAGTAGTCTGTCCATCTGACACCAATGGATGCAAAGCTTTGCACATTCAAACAGTGAAAGATCCATGAAGGCCATTAGGTCCTATAATCTCCTTAGTATCGGAGTCCAGTTTAAGACATTTCCATGGACAGTGTTCAGCCACTGTTCAAAAACTTGCTCAAAAGAGAAACTCACCACCTCTCTGACTACCTGATTCCAATGTCAAATTGCTCATTCTGCTTTTTCTAGCTTAAAAAAAAGATAATCAAGATCACGTGAAGTATTAATACTTTACAATGCCTTGGTAAGGCCACACTTGGAATACTGCATCCACTTTTGGTCACCACGACGTAAAAAAGATGTTGAGAATCTATAAAGAGTACAGAGAAGAGCAACAAAGACGATCAGGGGACTGGAGGCTAAAGCATATAAAGAACGGCTGCTGGAATTGGGTATGTCTAGTTTAATGAAGAGAAGGATTAGGGGTGACATGATAGCAGTGTTCCAATATCTCAGGGGCTGCCACAAAGAAGAGGGAGTCAGGCTTTACTTTACTTTACTTTTATTGGACTTATATGCCGCCCTTCTCCCCACAGGACTCAGGGCGGCTCACAGCATTTTAAAACAGTATAAAACATTCTCCCCGATAAAAACCAATTAAAAACAAATATTAGTCGCTGTGTCTTATTAAAATCATTAAAATTGTCCCTATTTAAAATTCACCCTAGGCCAGACCCGCTTGCTGAAAAAGCCATGTCTTGAGGGCGCGGCGGAAAGCTAGGAGATCCGGAATCGTCCGGATCTCGGGGGGTAGTTCGTTCCAGAGGGTGGGGGCACCC